>NW_028317862.1:10987500-11287500 GCF_062004578.1 Staurois parvus
TGGAATAAACTTGTGCTTTTGTGGCGCTTCAATTCCTAATTACTCTTCATTACCACAACCCAAGGCAATCATGGACACCCTACAGTTTATAGAAGCTGCCAGCCCAATATTCAGTCTTTTATACCTACACATTTACTTCAATATTTCATAACAATAATAAGAGTGCAAAGCAATCCTACAAAGAATTATCAGGGTTCCAGTGCCTCCTATCCACTTTTCTAAGCACTTCCACTTTTAGAAGCATTAATACTTTCTAAGGTCTCTTTCACACTGGAAGCCATCTGGTGGGAGAAGCAGGTGGGTAAGCCATGTTTTTACTGCTCACCAACAAGTGGACATGACAGCCAAAGGGGTCTATGCACATGTTGTGGCCTTTAGAAATGTAACTCCATTTTCTTAGTTTGACTTGCAGCACTGCAAGGTCAATGGGACAGCGCCAAAACGGTATGGTATTTCAATACAGTATTCTACTTAGGTAACAAAAATGTTGAGGAGGCAGCAGAATTGCCTCCTGAATAACTGGAAACTGCCGCTGTACCTGCTTCTGAAAATCCACCACAAATCGCATTTCAGAGTGCGGTATCGCCTGCCATCTGAGTGAAAGGGCCTCAAGTTATTGATCCAGAGCATGAATGTAAATCTGATGTTCTGACCTCACTCTGATTGTGGTCACTAGCCTATAGTTTAAAAAAAAACATTAGAGGGTCAACATGACTGCCAGGCAAAAAAGTGATAAGCAATGGTTTGGCTCTGTGTTGCTCCTGATACAGGTTGTTTTCAATGGCAGACTTAAAGCTGAAATCTGGGCAGATACTAAAGATGCGTAATAATGCAGACTGTAATATTAATACATCATAAAATGTATTTTTAAATGTAGGCCATGTCTGGATTTTACCTGGTATCCTAAACTGTTCCTGTAAAGCAACTCCTGGAGTTTTGCTTTTAAAATTAAACCTATGGATAATGGACATTAAATATTTATATTTGCTTTATAGGCAAGCCCTCATTGGCTTCTGTAGCTGCAGATTCTCTAGAACAGTTTGTCCTTTGAGTGAGATAAGCTGCTGGGAAACAGACTAGAACTTTTGTTTTAAAATGTGAGGATGAATTGCTGCACAGTTCCTGCAGCTACATATGTTAGTGAGGGTTTATTTTAAAGCTTCTGTACTGCCTGTTAGTGTATGAAAGCTTGATTCTTAATTGGCAGGCCACAAGTTCACTTTAAACTAAGATCAAAGGTTGCAAAGGAACAGCTTTTCAGGGTGCGTGGTTTCTGCTGCTCATCAGATGTGGTGAGCACTGTGTGGTTCCTGCTGCTAGACTGATCCTTTTTTGAATTAAAAAAAAAAATTAAACTCGCTGACCGGTTCACTTTTTAGTTTCCTGTATTACTCCAGTAGACTAGAATTACATTGGGTATGGTTTAATTTTTCTTTTGAATAACAAACATTTTTTTCGTGTTGAGGGTTAAAAGGAATGATTTCATAATCAATAGACACCACTGTTCTTAATTCAATGTTGCTCAGTACCTGACTTTTGCAATATTGATTTAAGGGAAAGCTTTTTCAAATGTGCCATTTACAGCACTAATCCAGTAAAAATGGGTGGAGAAGATAGCTTTTCTCTGTTCATACAGTACATGGCAAAATACAAGCTAATCCTGTTTCTTTCCAGTTCTGCACAATCACATGTAAGTTGGAGGAAGCAGAGTTGGCAAACCCTTTGACGGATAGCATAGCTGAAACATGGGGGCAGAGGTGCACATCTGATTTTTTTTTTTTGAGCCCCCATAGTGACAGATATGCAGGAATTTCTATAGTTTCATACAGGACAGATAATATCATTGGTATTGGGTATATTTGTCCTTTATCTTGTATTGTACATGACAGGCTAAAATATGCTAGCTCAGCAAAAATGTATCTTATTTACTACTATGTAGATAAAAGTGCAGTGCGATGGAACACTCTTCCCCAAAAACAACTTATTCATCTTTGCTAAAAAATACATGCAAAGATACAAGCAAATAAATTGAAATCTATGATTTCAAGAATAGCCCCTACTTCACCAAAAACAACCTCTGGTACAGTTATAATTAGGGTAACTGCAAAGGCTGCCGATCTAAATATAGAAGTGTTGTGTATCTACATTCACAGGCCACTTTATTAGCTACACCTGTTCAATTGCTTAGTAACACAAATTGCTAATCAGCCAATCACATGGCAGCAACTCAGTGCATTTAGACAAATAGATGTGGTGAAGACGACTTGCTGAAGTTCAAACCGAGTATCAGAATGGGGAAGAAAGGGGATTTAAGTGACTTTGAATGTGGCATGGTTGTTGGTGCCAGATGGCTGGTCTGAGTATTGTAAAAACTGCTGATCTACTGTGATTTTCATGCACAACCATTTCCAGGGTTTACAGAGAATGGTCCGAAAAAGAAAATTATCCAGTGAGCTGCAGTTGTGTGAACGAAAATGCCTTGTTGATGTTGGAGGTCAGAAGAGAATGGGCAGACTGGTTGCTGCGTCATTCAGATGGTAGGGTCAGAATTTGGTATAAACATGAAAACATGGCTCCATCCTTGTGTCAGCGGTTCAAGCTGGTGGTGGTGTATTTGGTGTGTGGAATATTTTTCTTGGAACTAGCAAAGTGTACCTAATAAAGTGGCCAGTGAGTGTATATACCAAGCTAGTCTACTCTATCTTGTGGTTCAGTTACCTGATTGGAAGCTTTTACTTTAAAAACCAGCATGTTGGGGATCTTGCATGGTGACCCTGGCCTGCATGCTTGGAGTGCTGATCTATAGAGGTGTCCTTTATTTTGATTTATTATTATTATACAGGATTTATATAGCGCCAACAGTTTGCTCAGAGCTTTACAATATAAATGGAGACAATACAGCAACAATACAGTTCAATGCAAGAGGGATAGGAGGGTCCTGCTCCTTGGCTTATTGAAATCTCCTAGATTGTAAGCTCCATGTCCGAAAGGAAGACATCCAACAATATTAAAGGTTCAGTCAACCCAAAATTACTATATAGGGGAACGTTGGTATGTTCCCTTGGTGTATACAGTATATATTCCAGCAACGAGACCTCCATGTCCTAATTCCTGATTCTGTTCTTGCCCTTGGTTTTGGCATTCCTGCTTACCTTTTGCATGTTCCAACTCCTCTGGTTGCATTATCTCTACATTAAAGTTTATGAGAAAAAAACCTTGCTAAAGATTCAGGACAAAGGTATATTCAGACCCAGGAACTCAAATGCAGAAACTCACTGATATAATCCTAAAAAGCAATCAGGTTGTCCAGCATGTACGAAAACCTGAAGTATCCATTTTGAGAAGAAACTTTACACACTTGTGAAGAGATATTTGAAACCGCTCATTTGATTTGACAATTTACCATAATTCTGGTTCTTTTCCATAATTCTACAGTGGTGATCTCTATTAAATTTTACATTCACTTGTTATAAATTTAGAAAAGGTTTTCTTTGCATTTGATAATGTGTGGAGGATATTAAAGCTTTGTTGGCCTGAACAACCTCTCAATTTCAGTTGTTTACTGTAGGTTTTTAAATCCTTTTTATATAATTATTCTTTTTTTGTTTAATATGCCTATCAGTATGTTCTGACCATTTAATACCAGCAATGTGTATAGTTGACACTTTCATCTAAAATCTTTGCTCTTTACCCATCTAGTAAACATCATCTTACTGTGGGAGTGTCAGTCTTGCCAAATTATAGATGGTCTTTTGTTCCTTTTTAACAATAATCTCTTTTCTGTTACAGAGCCAGTGGGATGAAAACCATCATATAAACACTTCTGCAAATATACTGGTTGCGCATAATATTTCAACAATTGATTTGTACTTTCCTTGCTATTTCATAGGCATTTACTAAAGAAATTATAGATGATATGATAGATATATTTTTGCTACTGGCCGTGCTGAGAAATGGTTCATTTTTTCTATTTCAGCCTGTTGTTGGAATGCAGCAGTCAGTGTTAGAATGTCTCTCTATTGCTTATTCTGTAGGAGAGGAGCCCTTGTATACCTCGTGTATGAGGTAAGTATAGTTATTTACAGTGCATGGCGTGCTTCACTGCTCTTTACATGTATTCAATATTTTTTGTACCTGTGCTTGCAGATTGCAGTTTTTCTGCTATAATAATTTCACTTGGACTTGTTGGGAATAAATGGAGAGTGGGAACATTTAAATGTTTAGGAATTTATTTGAAAATGTCTAAATACAATGCCTTTTTGTATTATCTGTGACTATTCACACCAGGGTGGTGCATCTAATGCATGTCTGTTGTCGTATATTGCAATAAGGCAGCATATTCATTTTAATGGGCTGCCTAACACAAAAGAATGGACAAAGTTGTTTTTGCATTTACAAATCACAGTAGTACTGCATTGGCTTGCCTTTTGTACTGAATAGCTCCCAGCGCATCAATGTATGTAACATACTTTACTGCAGGAAGTAGTGTAAACTCTTTGTTTTTGTTAATGTATTTCTTTGCCAAACCTTTTTTAGTTTTGAATACAGTTGGGAAGGTTAGACCACTTGTCAGGTTTTTGGCTAGATCCCCATTGAGGAGATTTTCCCTGGTTTTTTTTTTGTACTGTTACCAATATCACCGAAAGTAAGGGGAAATTCAACACTTTAGAGTTGACCCCAAAACCAAGAAGTTTGGTGAAATCTTCCAAGATGGACACCTGTTTTGGGAACAATTCTCCCAGAGGAAATTCTGTTCACTGTTGGGAGATTTCCTCAAATTTTTCTTTTGCATCTCTGAGACAATATTTCCCCAATGTTGCACAGACAGCAAAAAAATATACTGTTTGGTTTTAACCCTTCCCTACTTTTAACCAAAACTAAAAAAAAAATAGGCAGAGCTGACCTTGTATTTTTTATTGCATGGTAGTGTGTGTTTGTTTTCCTGGCCGGAATGCAGATGGAGTATGTTGAGAGTCTTGACACCCTGGTATGTTATGTTGGAAATCCTACCTGTATTTTACGCTAAAACACATTTATAAAATGTACTTACTTGAAAGTTCATTCCCCCCCCCCCACCTTCTTGCATTTAATGTCCTTTTAGATGGATGGAGAAGTATTTTGTGAAATGTTGGTCTGAAAGAAGTTTTGCCAGTTTGCCTGTGGATCTGCAGAATAGTTGCCTTTCTGCTTTGGTTCAGTCACTTGTAAGTACAAATGAGCTCACTGTAAATCTGTTTCATTGTATTTCTGCAAAGCGGGCATTTTTGCTTTGTTGCTGGTGGTTAAAGGGCTGTTAACATTTCTATTTTGTAGCATGTTTCACTCATTCACTAAAGCTTTTGACCACCCCATAAGATGAGGGTTTATAACATTAAACTGGACACAGGCAGTCATGCGTGTAAATATTGAAGCTTATCAGGATTTCCCCTGCTTTGATATGCCCTGCGAACCATTTACATGTGGCTGTTATGTGGAATAATAGAAACCTCAGGTAATGCCATATGTTTAAAATAACTTATAATTGTGCATGCAAGATTGGTTATTGGAAGTAGTTTCTTACACAGCTTGTTTGATTAACCACATTTTACAACCTGTTTATTTGAACCAAATGTAAAATGAACTGCTAACTCAGTGATTCAGATTATGTAGGTCAGTGCCTCTAGGATCAAAATTAATTCCCTTTACACCAGTTGTTTAAGCCCAGTGTCAACTGATGACTGACATGTTTTAAAATGTGCTGTAACAACACTGTCGGCTTGCTTTTATTCTGAATAAATGTGCCAGTGGGACATCTCTGGGTAAATCTATTTTTTTCACTATAGTACTGAGTCTATGAATTGCACTTGTTAATAGTTGCACAGTATAAGTTTCATGTGTACATAAGAAAAAACTGCAAATGTTTGCAAGTTTCTGAATTGCTGTTATGAAAATTGTTGCATTTCCAGTTTGCATTCAGTTAGATTCTTGCTGCTGTTCTAGAAAAGGTATACCTAAAGCAAACATCTGAGCTCTCGTGCACAAAGGTGGTTTGGCCCGCATGCATCGAAGCATTTTTACCATGCAGCATCCAGACTCACTGCCAACAGCCCGTCAGTCTTTGAGAGGTTGAAAAATGGAGTTGCTGGATGCTGTACCAATTACTCTCATTTAGGGCCATATGCATTCAGAGATTTACACCCGGAATGCCTTCATCCCTCAATACATACGGCCTTAAATGCAAGTACCGCTCCCTACAGCATCCAGCTGCCATGTATTTCAGCCTGTACTAGATTTTGAGGAGCTGCTGGCTAGAACAGCACCTGTGCTTAAAAACATTGGCCTGGGCCAGGGCCAGGGCCAAACCACCCAAGTGCATGTAGCCTGACTGGGAAATAACATTTTTGTTTTTACAAGTTTATTTAATTTTTTTCTGGTACTTGTATAGCGCCAGCAATTTGCGCAGCGCTTTACATATATTGTACATGCACATCAGTCCCTAACTCATGAGGAGCGTACAATCTAAAGTCCCTAACTCACATTCATACATACACATACTAGGGCCAATTTAGACAGGATCCAATTAACCTACCAGCATGTCTTTGGAGTGTGAGAGGAAAGCGGAGTACCCAAAGGAAACCCACACAGACGCAGGTTTATACATTTGTATCAACTCTTGACTGTGTGTTTCCTTTTGTCTGCAAATGCACATTCATAGACTCTTGGAGCTTTCTGTTTTTTAACTGACTTTATTTAAAAAAAAAAAAATTAAAAAAAGGTGTTTTCATGGTATTTCTTCCATACACAAAGTGTTTACTTCTCTTCCACTTTTTGAACCTGATTTAATAATGGCATTCCTCCGATGGTACTGATAACTCTTTTACTTTCTGAGGCCCTGGATATTTATCTGCTGGTCTGTACACAGGGCAATGATTGCACTTCTAAGATGAAAAGTTCATGCCCAGAGGGTAAAGATTTTAAGCATCTTTTCTTGTGTGGCATTCTAGAACTATATATCCCCACCCCAATCTCAGGTGCAAAGGGAGGGGCATGATGTTAAAGGATAAGTTCACCTTTGGAACATGTTACATGTTCCACCCACGCTCGCAGCCCCCCCCCCCCCCGACAAATAATATGGGAAGAAGTCTTCCCGTACTGTCTGTCAGATTTGAAAACCGTGCGTCCGCGTGGGGCTCCTCCCACACAGCCGCATCACTCATTCACAGAGTTCTGTGAATGAGTGCCTACAAGTCCAGGCAGCCTTAGCGACTGTCAACTTGTAGTTTTCAATGAACTATGACGGCGCTGTTGAGCGCCATGGTAGTTCATTCAAGCTTCCTGCTTGGCTGTACATCCCGTACGGCAAGCAGATATTCTGACAGATCTGCAGGAGACCTGCATGGCATCAGCCATCATTGGTGTCAGTGGGGAGAATAGTGCCTCATCATTGGTATCAGTGGGAGGAATAGTGCCCCATCATTGGTGTCAGTGGGAGGAATCGTGCCCCATCATTGGTGTCAGTGGGAGGAATAGCACCCCATCATTGGAATACCATACTGAAATAGCATACCATATTGAAATCAAATCTGATGTTTTTTCATTTTTATTTGGTGTGCGTTGGAAGAGGGGTAGTCTTATACGGCGAGTATAGCTCAAACCCTATATTTTAACAGGAAAAGTAGGGGGTCGTCTTATACGCCCAGTCATCTTATACGCCGGAAAATACGGTATATAGATAGATAGATAGATAGATAGATATTTTTTACACATTTTTTTTCTTTATTTTCAATATTGTGTTCTGCACCCACATTCAAAGATAAAGAACATGGGTAATGTTGCACGTCAAAAACTCTTTGACTTTATATTCCTTCCCTGTCTCATTGGACCTGAAGCTGTTAATGTTTTTTCTATTATTCTTGGTGTGCCTACTGGAAAAACAATTGTGGCACCGTCTGAACCCATTGTCCCCAGTTAGAAAACTCTTTGAAGGGGGCTTTTTCTCAAGAATATAACCCTTTTTTACTAAAAGACCTTTCGAAGTGGGAGCTCTTTTGAATATAAATCTTGATTTTTCAATAGCGAATCCTTGCTCACTATTGGATAAATTTATCTTCCTAATCAATTTTTTCTCATTTTCATTATAGATGTGTATAAAGTAGAATTTCCTCATCTTTGGATCCACTCCCTTTACTCTCCAACAGAGTGTGTCTGTCACACTCGAGGGCTTCTTTAATGCTTTTCCTATTTGAATTATATCTCTTATTGAGAAATTGTTAAAGTCTGGGGAAAAACAGGCTTGTAAAATGGTTTCCTTCTTGGTACATTTCGGCCTATAACTCACCAAGAAGGTAAAGGGGGGAAAAAAACCCAGCAAGCAGCCCTTTTTATGTTTTATTTTAAATCATGTGCAGTATTTCATATTTATCAGGCTAAAATAGAGAACTTTTTTAACATATACATTTCCTTTAGACCTCATATGATGCCCAGCATCACTAGGGGAAGCACCTGAAAATATTTTAGGGTTACTTGGCTATTAATAAGATTTGGTATAGATGAAACCAAAACATACATGAACATACGAATTTGTTAATACTTGGGTCATAGTAGAGTTGAAATTCAGGGAATAAGTACTACAAAAGATTGCAGTCATTGTTCTTCCCAGGCAAAATGTCATTTCTTGAAGCGGACTACACATATTTACACAGTTGTGAACATGCTTCAAAGTATTTTTTCTTTGTCATTGACAAACAATGCATTAACTTTCATATAACTTGAACTGTGTTTTAGCTGAATGTATTTCACAGAAAATAAACAAGGCTAACAGACTAATAGCTGTGCTATGTGTCAGGTGCATGATTTTGTGCTACTTGGCAAGCTTCCTTTTCAGTCTATCCTGTGACAGACACCCTGCAATTATCTATGTTGACACGTTCTACTGTCAGAGCTGCTGTGCAGAGCTAGGCTGAGAAAACCTCCTGATGTATTCACAGACTGCTATATCAGGGTTTGTGCATGCCCTTTGGTAAAATGTAGATGGGTGGTTTCTTCTATAAAGCATACTGAATTCTTGCCCCTTTCTCTGTCACAATAAGCTTTGTTTTCTAGTCCTGCAGGAATGCCGCGTTTCTGTTGATGGAAAGTGACAGGCTGCTCAGCAGTCTTCCTGAGGTGAAGTGGGCAGAAAGAGTGAGGAAGTTAGCGTCTGATCTTCAGGATGAATGTGTGAGATTTATGGTGACAAACTTCTCCCAAACCATAAGAAGTGAAAGTTTTGCACATTTGTTACAGGTATTTGTAATTTTGTTTTCTGGTTTTTGGCCCTGGTCATTGAAAATGTCCCTATTTTGTTTCTCCACAACACCTGGCTCTATTGTATTTGAACGAGAACCTGTTGGGTCCAGGGGATCAAGCCTTAGATGACAACACTTCTTGCACTGCTGACACCGCAGCGTTGCCTGGCGGAAGATCCAATGTACATGTTATAAACAAAGGGTCCACACAGCACATCTAGAAACCCAGAAGCTTCTGAGGAACATGAGCAAACATTAGCAGAGGTCATAGAATGCCTCGACCCATTTCACAGGCACATGATTAAGCAGGTGTGAAACACAACAAGGCCTTCTATAACTACTTCTAATGTTTGCTAATATTAGTTATAAACCTTCTGGTTTCCTATTTGAGTGGAATGAAACAGGGCAGAAGCAGTGTGAACACCTAAGGCCCATGTCACACTAGTGAAGCATTCTTAGGGTTACTTGCCAGCTACAGTTTTGCTAGGAAAGGAAAGTCTCCACTCATGCTCCACTAATGCCAATCATGTTCTCACAACATGGCTTCCTCGCTGACTGGACTAATACAATGCTTTAGAAGCAGATTAGCATATTATTTAGCGATCCTGCTGCTGACAAATTATCACCAGCAACAGGCTCACTAGTCTAATATGGACCTTTGAAAAATGGTTGACTGAAGAACTTCTCTCCCCTGTTCTTTTAGCTAACTTTTCCCTCTTGCCCTTAGTATCTTGTGTGAGGATAGAAAGATGGAAGATGCCATAGCTGGCTTGTTTATGAAGGTTGTGCATTTTAGGGCTCTCATGCTAATCTTGGTCTCACTACCTAGAGAGTTGTGGATCCAAAATATGTTTTACAAACCGTGGAAAAAAAAAAATCTTCATTTAATTGTTCAGGGTCACTGACTCAAAAGGTTATGAAGCCTGGATAAGGGTGAGTGCCCTGGGGAAAAAAAAATTCTGTCCTTTTTTAAAGGTAAAATTTTAAAAAAGGAGTGCGGGAATAAAAAAACAAAAAAAAAAAGTCAAACATAGTCACCTAGAAGGATGCAGCATTGATTCGCTGTTTCCCACCAGCTCTGTGCTCTGTCCCACCAGCGCTCAGTGGAGCGCAGGACTGTGGAGGGGTGTGGGAACGGCTGGCTCTTGGTGTCAAACTCTGAGAGGCTGAGCCAGCTGCTGGTTAGGCATCAGGACAGATCCCAATATTCTTGTTGGGATCCATGCAGAGCCTGGAACAACTCTGTGAAGTTGTCCAACAGTGGATTTTAGTCCGCTGTTGGCTGAATCTGGATCACTGCAGTGCAGAACTAAGTGCACTACTAGGACCCACAGGAGAAGTATGACCAAAAGAGTTTGTCTTACTTCTCCTTTTAATAAAAGGGAGGGATACAATACAAGAGGTGCCACCATCCCTGAAAACATACAGTGGAGCGGTCCTCTTGTTGATGGGACTTTAAAGGCACAGGTTTATCAAATAATGAACTGATAGATCAACAGTTAAAAAATAAGTACATTTTTATTTTATACAATCTTAAATCAGACCTACAAGTTGCGATATCAAGTGTGGCGGTATTATCAAGAGTTGGTAACTCAATAATAATGTGAAGATTCGTCATGCATGTGTTGCACTTGACGCGTTTTGAGACCAATCCGTCTCTTCTTCAGAAGTGCTCAAAAGCCATGACACCTGCAATAAACATACATATCAGTATATGTCTTTATACGTAGGAATTTTCATGATACAATTAACTTGGAGTGTAATTAAACACTTACATAGCCCCATATAGGGGCAGGAGAAATGAAAAAGAACCACCAGAGGATTAAAAGACATTAGTTTCCATGGATGCAGCCAAGGATTTCATGAGCCTCTAACAGCAATGAACAGAAAACGCAGAAAAGGAAATTTGGAAAACGATAGCTGGCGCTCCAACATCTTTTGGAGGGGTCCCCCCAACCTTACCAGTGGTGAACCAGGTGTTGGTCTGCACATTGATACTGATAAGATGGTGCTGTGCAAAATAGATAACACATGTAAATATAGGTAGTAAAGATATGCCAACAAGAGTGAAACATCACTAAGCGATTTTTGAGAATAAATGCAGTTACTGGGGGAAAAAAAGGGTCTGATAATGATTTAACGCCAAAAAAACTAAAAAGAGTTTATCAAGGAGAGAGAGAGAGAGAGACCACTTCTGGATTGTTTGCTTATAAGAAGTAAAACCAGTGGCAAAAATATTCAGAAAGGTTTAAAGACCAAACACCCAGCACATATAGTCACTACTGTGCCTTTAAATGTATCACTGAAATTGTCCAGCAGAATTGTAGAAGTCATACCCAGTTGCTGTGATTTGTAGACATGCTAGGCTGCATCAGCCATGTGCTGACTTGTTAGCCATCTTGTATATCCCCCAAGGGACTTGAAAAAGCTCCAATGAGCTTGAAGTGGGGAGTTAGAGGCCAGGAGCGGACCTATCTGAATGCCTAGCCGCAAGGGTTGCGGTTTCACGATGTTGCTGTGGCGTGATGACAATCCGCCGCACAGAACTCAACCAGGGAGGAGAGAGGCCAGGAGAGAGTGCAACTAAGCCTCTCTCTGATAGACCAATGCTGTGCCGCCTCCCACACCCGGTCATCTCGGCCGCAGACCCAGGTGAGCGGGGATCGCGGCCCCCGTGCTCCAGGGAGACTGGAAAGCAGCAGAGACACCAAACCAGAGACAAACAAAAACAACAAAAAAAAAAAGGGGGAAGAAAGAAAAAAAAAAAAAGAAGGGACATGTTGGTGAATGGAAAGAGGAGACATCAGCGGGAGAAACCCCCCCCCCCCCCCCCCAGAAAAACAATGAAAAGAATCATGCAATGAGAGGACATGAATGGCAGTCCAGGCATATGATTAACTACTTCCAGTCCGGACACTTTTACCAATTTTCAGCTTTCAGTGCTATCACACTTTGACAATTGCGTGGTCATGCAACACTGTACCCATATGAATTTTTAAGCATTTTTTTTGAGACAGATAAAACTTTATTTTGGTGGTATATAGTCACCGCTGGGATTTTTATTTTTTTTTTGCTATGTAAATGAAATGTCCAAAAATTTTGAAAAAAAGTGTTTTTCTTATAATATTTTGCAAATAAATAGTATTTCATCATAAATCTTGCCCAAAATGTATTCCGTTATATTTTTAGTAAAAATAAAATAACTCAAATTAGTTTATAACCAAACTCTGTGATCATTCACAGATTTCACACGTAGTAAGCAATGATGTCAGAAGTGACATCTTGATTACTACTCTGCATGTTCGGGACCTCACACAGAGGTCCTGTCCGACGATCGGTGTTCCACTGTGTCTGGAGGACACAGCGGGCACCGGATTGTGGTGCTGCACACTCCCAGGGAGCGCGAACAAGCAGGGTGTGGGGAGGCCATTTTATAAACGGCCACCCGCCCCTGCACTGCCACCGTTCGGCCATTTATATAGAACAGCCGGACGGGAGGTGGTTAAGACAAAAATTTCTTGAATAACCAACAATATTGTGAAAATCTATACAATGCATATGCTATAAATGTGCAAACAAAAAAAAGGGGGGTGGGGGGGAGGGCAGGAGGGGAATGGGAAAAAATGGGAAATGGAACGAAGGGGGGGGCGGAGTCACAGGTTCTTTTCACAACTACCTGATACAAATCCCTCTAGGAATGCCTTCAAGGACATGGCTTCATTCAGTCCTGGAAAAGAGGTGGCATTTAATTTGTGAATCCATCTGAGCTCATAATGGAGCAAATTCTTGTTCCAGTCACCTCTTCGTGGGCTCGGATGGATCCTATCCAGAATCAAAAATTGCACTTTAGGGAAGACACCCCCATGAAGCCCTAATGTATGACGACCTAGAGGTACCTCAATTTTTCATTTCTCCTGCCCCCATATGGGGCTATGTAAGTGTTTAATTACACGTTAAGTTAATTATATAATGAAAATTCCTATGTATAAAGACATATACTGATATGTATGTTTATTGCAGGCGTTTTGAGCACTTCTGAAGAAGAGACTGATTGGTCTCGAAACGTGTCAGATGCAACACATGCAAAATCTGCAACCCTTTCTGTAAAAAATCTTGCCTATATCGACTAAACCATGTGGAATAATTCCATGTACTGGATATGTCACATGTCTGGTCTCTCCTCCTCAACAGACAGGGGTCCTGAGAGTGGACTTCCCCCTCTTAAGAAACATCAGGGGGGTGCATATGGACAGAGACTTTGTACTGTGGAAAATCTCTTTTCAGCTTTTCCTTTTTTGTTATTCCTTGTTTGATGATTTGGCAGTGATTTGTATCATTAATCACATTCATTTTATTATGGCTTCAGCAGTTTAATGCAGTCAAGCCAGTATGGTATAATTACGAGTTACCTCACTTTGCCTTAATAAGGCAATACAAAATCCCGTAACTCATAGCAAACAATCAGGAATCATCTTCTCACTGAAATCCCTATCATAAGCTGAAAACTAATTGGTTGCTGGTCGAGTATTCCTTGTGGAATTACAGCAAATAATTAGTGCCCAGCCAGCACAAGCAGACTTAGTAGGTTTTTCTGGTTAAAGTTTGAGCTGAAAGGGTATTTTATTCCCAGAAACTTGCTGGTATTTTGTCTCAGGTGTATTAAATCTCTGTCATCAGACATAAACTAACAGCAATGCATTTCTTCTCACCCATTTTAGGCCCAGGGGATGAGCAGCCGGCCATATCTCTTAGAACATATTTTTAATGAAATAGAAAAAAGCATTTCATTTGAAAACTGCTCTTCTCTCTATATGGCACTGGATGAGTTATTAAGGTTGGCAATGGAAAATGAAATGGTGAGTATCCTTGAGATCTTACATTTCTAGATTTTATAGAAAGCTGTGTAAATGTTCTCCTCTGGGTAATGCCTTTTAATCAGTACACGATACAGTTACAGATCTGATGTTTGAGTGATTTATTCAGCCATCTCCACCGATTACAGAACAGCAAAATGGAATCGTTCAGCGGGTTTTCCCTCTGTGCATTTACAATGGTACACTGAATTGCACAAATTGGCCTGCTCTGTATGTTCCTAAAATGCCTTTTTTAACTTTTAAATGACTTAAAGTATCAGTGAAACTAATCCTTTTCTTTCATAAGGGAAACAAAATCTATAATATGGCTTCCCGAATATTATAAAGAGTAGGATTTAGATGCAGGATTGCCTTGTGGCAGGAATATGTTTACTTTGTCAGCCACCAGTGACAATCACTAGAAAGAGCTTGTTGATTTAAAAGGAAAACTATTATGCTTTGGGGGGTTACTTCTTAGACTATGTCAAGGCGATAAAAAGAAAATGTTCAGTACGTTTCTCCCATATATGCACATTTCCCCATGTTTTTTCCCGTTTGAAAGTACAGAAAATACCTTTTCGTCTGCCATAAATACACTCTGCAGTTAAAGCCCTATAGTGGGGTGACAACACAGCTTTTTGTGGACTTGGTATTGCCAACCTTGTCTGGGTTCTTTTACTAAACTACTCGAACATTTAATCTTGGGTGACCTAAACATTGCTGTGCAATCCATGATAAGAACTAAGGGCTAACCGAGGTAGAATATGTAGATCAAGCTGACTTGATGTATTCACGGTTATGGCGCTGCTCCAGCCATGCCCCCAACACATTTCGCCGGGCTGCAGTGGGTGGGGCAGAACGCATCAGTGGGCCTGGCTGGCACAGCGTCAGCTAAGGCCATCACCATGACTACATTGGGGTGGTTTGAGCAGCGTCTTCTCCCTTGGTTTTCACAATTCTAAATTGGTGCTTTCTGATGCCTGCTCCCAAGCTCGGAGTACCAGTGGGGAGTTCTTGAAACCTTCGGTTTGGAGCGGTACTACAAGTCCTTTGTGACCACGATAACTGACGGCTGTCTTGATTAACACAAAAGTGTGGAGAGGGCGCAAGGCAGGTCTGAATTTCTGAAAAGTTCAGCTTTTTTTTTTTTTTTTTTTTTTTTTTTTGCACTTCCCAAACAGATCTAAGAAAATTGACTGATTTACTAAAGAAGTGTAGATTGTGCAGTTGCACTCATTTTTCTCCAGAGCTTAGTGAATGTGGTGAAGCTTTGCTTTGTAAAGAATACCTAATTGGGTACAAGGAAAATTAAAACGAAAACAAAAAAAAAAACCCAGCATGTTCATGCTTGTACATGATTAGAAATCAGCAGAGCTTTACCACATTCAAGAAGTTCTGGGGAAAATTAGTGCAACTGCACTTGCAAAAGGGGCAGTCTATTCGCCTAAAGTGAGTCCACCCCAATGTTTCCAATGGTATATTGAACAGATCATAAGGGAGAAAATCAAAAGTCCATTGTAAAGCTTTACATACACTTAAACTTTTCTCTGCCATTGGTGTAAGCAGGCATACAACAGCAGCATACATATAGAAGCCACAGTTGTGCCAGACAATTGGCTATTTCCCCAAAAGCTAGAGTGGACAAAAATTTTAGGACATTCATGCACTGTTAGCTCTACACTGATGAGCTGTAAGGTTTTTTTAGAGGGTTGCTACTGGACCATTTTGGGTACTCTCGTTTTTTTGCTATTTCAAGGGCGGTTTACTTGATGCAGTGTTTTATATTTTACTTGAAAAATGTGTGTTCTATTGTGTTTTTGTGCACTAAAATTAATTTGCACATTTTTACTAACGATATGAGTTTGATAAACTGTTGTTCTTATAATACTGTGTGACAGCTGCCAACATTTTATTCTCCATGGTCTCCACTTTGAGAAAATGTATATTGATGGAGAAGGGTGGGAGGTTAAGTAATGTTCGGGCCTAAAATGTACATTTGTCACGTTTGCAAAAAAAAATGGAATGGGGAAAAAGCTCTAGTGGCGAACAGTTATAGCACTACTTTTGCTAGACATGCCACACCCTCAACAAACAATACCCCACCCCTTAACTGATCCTTGCGGCCACATATATGGCCGGAGATGGGTTTTAAGATTATACATTTTTTTTAAACAGATTTTTGGTTTCTGACTTTCATTTGTTTGTGTAGATTTCAGCTTGAGCACTGTAAACAGGCTTTTCTTTATCATTGGTTGAAAGACACAGGAATTCTTAAACAGGAGAGTTAAACTGATGCCTTACAGGAGGTTGGAATATTGGCAAAAAAAAAAAGACTGCCAACAGCCCCTCTATAATCCCACCTATAACTGTAGTGCTTCAGTTTTTCGCTAGTGTTCTAGGAGGTTGGATGCCTTTTTTCATCTCTGCTGAAAGTGTGTAACTATATTTTTCTTCTAGCTTTAGAGTGGTTGTAAACCTCAGACATGAAAATCCTCTATAGTATGTACTTTGTTTTAATTAAGTAGTAAGTGTAATTTCTGTCGCTTCATTCCTGAGAAGTTTTCCTGACACCAAGAGAAAAATGGTGAAGGGGGAGTTACCTCCAGCAGAGTGACAGCCTCAGCTCTGTTTCTGTGAGCTGCATAGAGGGGGGGGGGGGTTGTCTTTTTTTCCTCCAATCAGCTCTCAGAGCTCTCCCTACTGAGCTCTGCAAGTGTAACTTCAGCTCTCCGCCCCCTTTTTCTGAACTCTGTCAAGCTTTATAAATTCAGCACTTTGAACGGATGTAGAGCAGAGAAGACAAATCCCGTTCCTCTACCAATCCCCTCAGCACAATTCTTCCTAACCACAAATACACCCCCCCCCCCATTCCTCCTCCCAGCACAAATCCCCCTTCTAGTACAAATCCTCTTCCCGCCCCCCCAAAGCCCTATCCAGCACAAACCGTTCCAAACCCCCCCCCAAAATAATTATTCCCAGTGGCAAAACCTCTACCCCCTTCTAGTACAAATAGGGAATTGAAGGTGCCCCAGCACAAAATACCCCCCCCCCCTTCAGTCACTCTTCCCAGATACAATCCTTCACTAGCACAAATCTTTGTTAGCTGAACCTCTACCCTCCAAGTCATTGTGCTCTCCAGTGCAATTTTCATATCTCAGATCAGCATGCCTCACTGCAGGGGAGTGTCCCTCTTCCTGGGCTCCTCCTCCTGTTGTGTAATGATATATGTCAGAACCGAGGAGGAGCCTAGAGGAAGCTTCCCTTAGCTATGACATGTATGCGCCTGACAGGCAACTGGTGATGGCGAGATGCTAGCTGCTGCAGGGGGGGGCAATCGTGGACTTCATCTCCTTTGGATCTCCACAGGAGATGCAAGGCACATCCCCTGGGTGCTTGGTGCTAGTGCATCCTACGAGGTTTTTTAGTGACATCAAGTGCCAAAATGTGTTCAAGAACTAGGCCTTGGGGCTCCAGCCCTGATCTGCGGGACACCAGGATTTTGTTAAAATCCCAGGATGGTCTTTTGGAAGCTAGTATGGCTGGAAGGTATGGGACTGTATTAGTGTGTTGAATGTAAAACTGTAATGTAAAGAATGAAAATGGCCTGTCACTATTACTTGGAATTTACTTGAAAAGACATTCAGCAGGGCCCCTATTTGTATACTGGGTATTCTTATACTGAACTACTGTTGAAATGTGGTGGACCCATTATTGTAAATGTTTCGTTTAGTTTTACTTTTTGTATTGTCTATAGACTAAATTGATTGTTTATACAATTACCAAATCATGGACTGTAGCTAATACAGTATGGCACTTCTTATTTTGTGGTGGTGTTTTTTTTTTATTTTTTGGGGGGGTTTTTTGCTTTGTGAAATCACATAATTTTTTGCATCAACCCTTGTATATGACCTATAGTTGTCTGTGAGCACATAACGCCATTGGGTGGGTTGGAGGAAAAAAAATCCATGGTCAATGCTCACACAAACTTATTTAAATTGGACCTGACTATGGAACATTTTAGTGCCAGTTGTCTTTCTGAATTTTCACTTGTTCAGATGTCCAGATATGTATCCGGTATTATGTGTTGTATTGGGTGGCACCTTCTTTAGTAAGTGCAGCTATTGGTGAAAAATCCTGTCACTCTCTAGAAACTATATTTGAACAGCTTGGTTACATCTTGACAGTGAGGAGATAAGGACATCTTTGTGGTTCATAGCTATTACATATCAATAGGATACACATACTGTACAAGGCTAAGATCTACCAACTTAATTTGTATTTTACGGTACTATACTTATACTGTGGTATGAAGGCATTGTAGGTTTTAAGTGACCGTACATTAAGCTGTTGTGAAGAGAAAAGAACATGGAAAATCCAGCAAGCTTCCAACCCTAACCCATCCTATTCTAGAATAAAGAAAAAGAAATAAAAAATTTTAGACTAGATTGAGTTAGGGATGGACGCTCCACTGGATTTTACTGATGAAGAATTACTTTAATGTATACACACATGCTGATTTTCCCACTAGTATTGCAGTCAAGTAAAGGGAACATGTGGTCCAGTCTTGTTCAGGAAACTGGCATTGGCATTGTTGCTGTAATGACCAGATAAATACCCTAAAATCAATGTTATGCTTGTCCAAATATCCGTAGATAAACAGAACCTTTTTTAAAGAAGAACTCTCACCGCAGTTGGAAAGAAATGTTATATACCTTAGTATACTCTGTACACATAGCGGTTGGTGCTGTGGTTTGGAAATAAAATTCTGTTGTCATTACTGTCTGTGTTTGACTGCAGCTCCATCCCAGGCAGAAGCCCAAGTTATGGGTGTTCCTTTCCATGCATCCTTTTGCCTCCTCTGCTCCATTTGTACAAATAAAAGGCTGAGTCTACAACCTCCCACAGCCCAGCCTACACTCCATTTTCCACAAGGTCTTACTGTAGTCATCTATGCCCCCTCCCCCCCCAATTATCCAACTAGCTGGCGGCTGGGGAGATTTCAGGCTCAGTTTGTTTTGTTTTTTTTGCATTTTTTTAACAGTATCAGTAAAGGCATGGCTGTAGAATGGGGAGGGGATGAGGGAAGTTGCAAGCTTAGCTTTTTATTTGTACAATTGGTGCAGAGGAGGAAAACTGATGCATGGAAAGGAGAGCTGCAGATGTTCTGTCTGCAGCATTCACAAGTGGCAGGGGCTGTGTAGGCTCTGCAGCATTCACAAGTGGCAGGGGCGGTGCAGGCTCTGTCTGCACTGCCCCCTCCTGCTCCTTGCAGTCAGTCAGAAGCCCATCTCCTTTGTCCAGCATTGTTGAATGAGGATGGGAAGGTCTAGCTTTCTGAACCACAGCACTGATTTTATTGGGGACAAGTGCTATGTGCACATGGTCCCCTGGGGGATTTAAGCAGCCTTATTACCTTCTGGGGAGGCTACTTCTTTAATGGAAATGGCGACTTTTCTTGTCCATAGGGATACGTCCATTAATGCATGCCATTACCTGGAAGTAAGAAAAGAGCCTTGGGTGTAGAAGCCATCTTAACAAAATGAAAGCTAGCATCAGTCATCTGTGTCTCTTTCTACATCATATTAATGCACAAAAATACACATCTGATGTTTAATAAAGATTTATAGGAGCTATAAAATTGTTTTTTGATATTTTATAATTTGATTTGAATTGCTCTTCCGAAACTTTTTTTTTTTAGTCATGTGACTGGCACAGCACCAATCAGGACTGCACAGGCATAGACTATAGCAGGGGTCCTCAAACTTTTTAAACGGGGCCAGTTCACTGTCCCTCAGACCGTTGGAGGGCCGGACTATAGTTTTAAAAAAAAAAAAAAAAAAAAAAACTATGTACAAATGCGGGCACAGTACAGGAGATGACCAGAGACTGCGGACATACAATGGCGGCGGGAATACTGGGCCAGCCGCTCCATAAGACGCACAGACCTTTCCCCCCAAGTGTATCTTATGGAGCAAAATAGTGCCCCATCATTGGTGTCAGTGGGAAGAAACGTGCCCCATCATTGGTGTCAGTGGGAAGAAACGTGCCCCATCATTGGTGTCAGTGGGAAGAAACGTGCCCCATCATTAGTGTCAGTGGGGTGAGGAATAGTTCCCCATCGTTGGTGTCAGTGGGGGAAGGAATAGTGCCCCATCGTTGGTGTCAGTGGGGGAAGGAATAGTGTCCCATCGTTGGTGTCAGTGTGGGGGGGGGGGGGGTAGTGCCCCGTCATTGGTGTCAATGGGAAGAATAGTACGTCATTGGTGTCAGCCGTTGGGGAATAGTGCCCCGTCATTGGTGTCAGTGGGGGGGATAGTGTCCCAACATTGGTGTCAGTGGGAGGAATAGTACCCCATCATTGGTGTCAGTGGGCGGCAGGAGTGAGGGCGTGGCCGGAGTGAATGAAGGAGCACCCCTGGACTATAGTAATAGAAGCCCCTCCCAAGGATCTTTTCCTGCAGATTCTTAAAAACAGGGAGAGATCATGTGACCACACAACAGTGCTGCAGGAATAAGGTACTAAAAGAATTAAAATAAATAAAACCACAAAATCCCATGGCATAATATATGATTTATATATGTATAAACTACAAAGACTGCTTGTATCCCCACGCTTTGAATAATGGAGAAAGTGAAATCCTGACAAAATTAAAACCTATAAAGTGTAACCGAGCTTACCCTAAAAAACAAAGAATCCTATATAAATCAATAACTCATAAAAAGAAAAGAAATGAAGAAACTTCCACCAAAGTGTGCAAAATGTGAAATAAAGTTCAGTTCATTTCATTACTGTGATATTCCTTTTAAGGATGTTCAATCCACCATCATTGTGACTAACACCCCATCAAAATCAAATAGAACACTCAACAGATACTGGTGAGTAACCAGCAGTGGAAAATCAAACTCCTTGGTGCTGAATGATTACAGGACCGACAGTGGGCTATTCAACCTCCGTATCACTGAACAAGATCACCATCCATCCAATAAAGTATTGATAACTCTCCTTCTGACCTCCTCATCATCAAGATTTACTCTTAGTAATCCAACTCCATATGTGGGCAAAATGAAAACCGCCACATAGTGTAATTCCGTTAACACATTTATTAACCAAAGCCCCCCTTAAAATGGAACTCACAATTGAGTCAAATATAAAAGCACATGCATGAAAAACACTCCAAAATGTTCTGATAGCCTCTTCAGCGGCAGATGACCGTCTCGCCACACACTTCTGAATAAGAATCCTGTAGCAGCAGTCATGTGACACCCCCCCCCCCCCCCCCGACGTGGTCCTGGCGTGTGTGCTGACGTCACAGATGGTCATGCACTGACGCGTTTCATCATTCCGACTTCCTCTGAGGGTGAGTGTTCAATTTGATGGGGTGTTAGTCACTGGAGGATCACAATGATGGTGGATTGAACAACCGTAAAGGAATATCACAGCAATGAAATGAACTGAACTTTATTTCACGTTTTTGCACACTTTGGTGGAAGTTTCCTTATTTCTTTTTATGTGTTATTTATTTATATATGATCCTTTTAATTTAACTGAGTGCTGTTTATGAAGACATTTTAGTACTCCTATATATTTGTTCATAATATATGATTTGTGGGAAAAAATGATGGCAATTAACTCTTCTCTGTTTAGTATCACTTTAAAGATCCTTAGAGCCATGTTGCGTTCAGAGCCATGAATTTGTTTTTTTTATAAAAATTCATAATTTATGTGGCTCTAGTTATGTATAGTTATGCCAATGGCAGATTAAATTAAAGTGACTTTAAAGGCAATTAAAAATAAACATCTCATACTTGCCTGGTCTGTGCAGTGGTTTTGCACAGAGCAGCCCCGATCCTCCTCTGGCGTTCCTGGCCCTTCCCTCCTGCCAAGTGCCCCCAGAGCAAGCAGCTTGCTATAGGGGCACTCAAGCTGGTTTGCTCCTGAGCCAATACTCTGCTTAGCCATTCACACACACAGCTGTGGCTCGACCCTGTTCTCTTTCTCCTCACTGGCTGTGATCGACAGCAGCATGAGCCACTGGCTCTCGCTGCTATCTCAGCCAGTGAGGAGGGAGAGCTGATGGAGAGCCGAGGCTCTCGTGCTCATCGCTGGATCGCAGTGGGGCTCAAGTAAGTATTGGTAGGGGCTGGGGGAACTGCTGCACACATGGTGTTGTTGTTTTTTTTTTTTTTTTTTTTTTTTTTTTTTTAACTTTCATGCAAAGAGTGCATGAAGGTAAGAAACCTTGAGTCTTTCCAGCCACTTTAGGGTGGTTCACCGCAGCATTTCAGGAGCGCAATTCATGCAACAAATACTACACTTCAGGAGGATAAACCACTTGTACTCCACATGGTAACACACTTCCCTGCATTGTGGAGCACTCCATTGGAAGATTTAGTGTCAGGTGTGATTTTTAGTCCATTGTGGTACATTGTCAGCCCATAGAAATGAATGGACTGCCAGAACACAGTGCGCAGCTTCCGACCGTAGAAGCTTGTAGGGAGCCAGAATTGTTCATCCAACATGGCTATTAACCTTTACATTCTACGAACTAATGATGTAGTGACTGTTTTACTACTCTGGTCCTCAGTCCCCTGCATGTCCTCTGTCACCACTAGGCCAAAAGTAGACAACCCTTTACTAAAATACAAATAGTTTTTTGTACAGTGTCATTTGAATGACACCGCTAATAGATGTCTTTGTACAGCACAGACTGCAATGCAGACAAATCTAACAGCAGATAATGTATGACAAGCTGCAGCCATGAAGAAGGCACTGCAGGCTGTGTCCATTAATAAAACCGTCACAGCTGATCTTGAGAATAATCCCCTTCGGCAGTCTGCGAAAAACTTTCTTTTTTTTTTCCTGTCTTTTTTTTTTTTTTTTTGGTCGCATATCTAAAGTAAAAGCTAAAATATCTGTTTTCTTTTAATTTTATGGTATATTAACATCTTGGCTAGCCATATCCCATTGAGCTGTGTCATATAATAGCGTAAGAAAAAATCCACCCATCTGTAATGATTCACCTGTTCCTTGCTAGGAGATTGCTAAACTGGAACTATTCCCAGGAGATGGATACATTCCTGTTTGCTGTAAGCTAGGTGAAGGAAGGCTTTCCCTTTTCAAGCGTCCTGCATGACTAGATTGCTGGCGGCTCTGCAGAGACATGGTAAATAGTTCTGCAGTTAACCACTTCTGCGCTGCTGCATTGTAACAAATGGCACAGCAGACCCAAGGCCTCACGTAGTAAAGAGATTAGAGGATTTCTGAAAGGCCATTAGAACAAGACACTCTCACTGTACAACGATCATATTAAGTCACCTGACCTACATTTGTAACATTTGCGCAACTTTAAAATTCAGTTGTCTGCTTTTTTTTTTAGCAGTAGTACGATGACAAAATGCAGGCTGCTTTGTGAAATGCTATGTTTTTAAAAAAAAAAAAATGTGTTCTGTTGGAGATCTATGTGCTACTTTGTAGGCGATCTCTATTTAATGAGTTACTATGCAAATATGATGAGAAGGCGTAGTGGGCGAAGCTGTAATAACATACACGAAACAAACAAGAGCTGCTGGCATAATCACATTCACAGTTGCTCCCAGGAGTATTTGACTTTGCAGGCAGCCAGCAGACTGACACCAGTGAAGAAGCCAGTGTGTTTAAGATGGCGTTTCCACCGTCTGTCACAAAGCAGCTTCATATCCACGCCGCTTGTATAATCTAATGCTGCAGAACTGAAAGCCATTCGTAATGCTCCCTCCAGTAGGCAGTCATACAGTCTGTGTGATGACATCACTGACAAAGCTTAGGGAGTAAGATTCTGAGAGCGAGGAATATAATGACTGGTTGCCATGGAAATGTTCATCTGAACAGCTGCTGATTTGTTGCTTGAACATAGGTTTTTACGTGCAAGATCCAAGCCCTGCGTGATAAGCTGTGGAGCTTCCTGGTCCAGTCTTTTTATGCTGTACGGCACACGGAGGGCTGGAAATTGATGAGGCCGGGCGATCAGGACAAAATACAAGCAGGTATGTCTGCGTATTCCTACATGATTATAGAGTTCAGAATGTGTGCTGATGATGATGTGCTGTGATTCATGCTTTGGTCAAGGCTCAGTCTTTATCGGATAGTATTTGCATGAAATATTTCTGATATGCTTTTCCTGGTTTAATTATAATGAGATGAAGAATTACCATCAATGTCATGCTTATTTGCACACAGATGAAAGAAAACCATGCTGCAGTATTTATCTGCTGCCTGATTAAAGTGTTTGGTGTGATCTGCATGATGTCTGCTTATCTGGCTTTGCAGAAAAATATACCATTTTCCACATGACTTAAATGAGAGGAAGCTATGGAGGATGAAAGGTTATGCATCATAAATATTGAATACAGAGCTACTATTAACAGCCCAAACATGAAGCATCAGCAAAATCAGACCCGTTTACTGTCAGTATCAATTATACTCTCATATGTTCCTTGAGAAAGACATACAAGACAGAACCCAAATAGCTATGTGCAGATTCAGTTGTTGTTCTTGTTTATTATTATTCTTATTAATATCATCTTTATTCATCGGTAGTAGTGGCATGTGAAAGTCTATTGCTGAGATTGCATTTCATTCAACAATAACTCGTATTCTCAAGTGCAGGCTAGTAGTAGTGTCATACACTAATAGTAATTGACCACTGTTAACGTCTGAATGACACCAATAGAATTACAGCTCATCCACAAAATCATTTGCATGCATGTTTTCTCATGCATAATGCAGACTGATCTTCTTTGTGCATACCACACCGGCACGGTCCATAAAACCTTTTATAATTGCTTTTAAAGATGCTTTGTTTTTTAAATTATTTACATGCATTGCATGCAGTGCTCATTAGGAAGAGCGTTCTTCCATAAATCAGCGCTTGTGCGCTAACACTTCCAATTTTGCTGCATGTATTTCCCAGAAGAAATCTTTCCCTAATACACTATAGTAAAACACTGTTACCGCAGTGGAGGCTGCTGCTATATGACTGGCTCCTTCACTGCTGGGGGGGGACCGTCATTTGCAGCATATTGTTAAGAAGAAAAAAACAGGTGCACCATTTCCTGGCAGCTGGCTTTTAGTAGTAAATTTCTGAAGGACAGTTGCTTCAAACAATCACATACATCCTTTTTTGTATTCTGATCCTACTACACTATGAACCCATGAACCATGTTATTGCTTAAGATAAATGTCTGTATATTGCTGTTTTGTTTTTTTTAATAATCCATTAAGTGTATTTTTTACTCTTCAGCTGCCTTTGATAAAGGGGATGATCGGAGACTTGCAAAGAAGCCCACATTTACAAGTTCCCAGGTAAATCTGAATTAAATGAAGTTATTTATAAGTGAATAAAGAATGTTGTATAGATAAATATAAAGATGATTTACTGTTCTGGAGAAAGGTTTAGGTTGGAAATAATACCGCCCTAAAGGTTCATGTTGTCCAAATTCTTTCCAGTATACAGCTGCTGAGCCTGTGACTAAAATCATTACTTTTTCAAGATATGTTGTGTAATTTAGAGTGAAAAAATACCCAGATTTCTAGATGCCGTTCCCAGATTGATATGACTATAAATAGATCCTTATGTAAATGCCAGTAACTTCCCACAAGTCACTGCATCATTAACTAGCATCCAGATTTGATTCATTCAAGAGGAAAGAGCACAGCTAATGTATCCAAAAGGACACTGAAGTATCTTAAGGCAGTTTTGTTTATTTTTGCTGATGTGCTGGCGGCATCCCTTCCTCTGCAGCTTGAGATATGTTCCCAGGTAATGCTGCAGGTAATATGGGGGCAGACTTTGTTACTTACAATACAGAACACTCCAAAGCGCAACACCTATAATGCAGTAATCGCACAAAGAATTGACTACAAGTCCCATTTTTCAGTAAGACAGAGACAAGATGGTCCTGTATGGTGGGTTTTTTTTGTTTTTTTTTATTTGCAGAGGATTGATATTTGAAGCTTATGAGAAGCTCCTGTATTTTTAGATTTGATTACAGTTGACCTCTATTATTTTTTGGATGCTTTATCATAATCTGCAATAACATGAGTAATGGCACACATACAGTTTGGCTTAACGGTAGTTGAAAATAACATTACTCCGTGTCTTTGGGTTAAAGAGACAAATCTGTTTTAATTCCAGCTGACATTTTTTGTTACACTGCATGAGCTTGATGTGTTTGATACTTCACATGGCCATATGACTGAGTGGACCTTTCACTACATTGTTGTTGGTAACCTAAAGATTGCACAATGAGATTTAACATACGGCAAGCTTAAACTGTGAGTAAGCCCCAACAATGAACTTCTCTTATTTGCTCCTCTGGTCTACAATATATACTGTTGTTCTCCAAACTGCAGCCTGGGGGCTGAATGTGGCCCTTTGCTTGCCTTTACTTAGCCTTTTGGGCACTATTCCATTTAGTGACTCCAGCGATGGGACAAAATTCATCTCAAGGATACCAACGATGGGGCACTATTCCTCCCACTGACATTATTGATGGGGCACTATTCCTCCCACTGACATTATTGATGGGGCACTATTCCTCCCACTGATATTATTGATGGGGCACTATTCCTCCCACTGACGTTATTGATGGGGCACTATTCCTCCCACTGACATTATTGATGGGGCACCATTCCTCCCACTGATATTATTGATGGGGCATTATTCCTCCCACTGACATTATTGATGGGGCACTATTCCTCCCACTGATATTATTGATGGGGCATTATTCCTCCCACTGACATTATTGATGGGGCACTATTCCTCCCACTGACATTATTGATGGGGCACTATTCCTCCCACTGACATTATTGATGGGGCACTATTCCTCCCACTGACATTATTGATGGGGCACCATTCCTCCCACTGACATTATTGATGGGGCACCGTTCCTCCCACTGACATTATTGATGGGGCACCATTCCTCCCACTGACATTATTGATGGGGCACCATTCCTCCCACTGACATTATTGATGGGGCACCATTCCTCCCACTGACATTATTGATGGGGCACTATTCCTCCCACTGACATTGATGGGGCACTATTCCTCCCACTGACATTGATGGGGCACTATTCCTCCCACTGACATTGATGGGGCACTATTCCTCCCACTGACATTATTGATGGGGCACTATTCCTCCCACTGACAGCAACGATGGGGCACTATTCTTCCCAGTGACACCAATAATGGGGTACTATTCCTCCCAATTACACCAACCATGGAGCACTATTCCTCCCAATGACACCAACCATGGGGCACAATCCCTCCCTAAAGCCTAAAGGACAGTAATCTGGCTCTTTGTTTAAAAAGTTTGGAGACCCCTGATATGTACCATTTGAAAGACACATTTTATTTAGCTTTGTTCCAAATGTAACAGGTATACATTAATCCTGCCAATAATTTAGTAAGCTTTTAACTTCCTGTGCTTTCTGCCTCAGCTAAGTGTTATCAGTTCACATTGTTCCTAGTTTTTTCTGTGGAAAGCGGAACCCCTCTATCCCTACTATGGTATGGAGGTAAGGGAGAGGGGGGTGTAGTCCTGAACACTTCCTGTCCTAAGTGACAACACTGTTTCTCCATAGATAGTGAGCGTTGTCACCCTAGGACAGGAAGTGTTTGATGTAAGGGTCTGTTGAAAATTAATGCCTGAGAAAAAAAAATGCATCCACCACGTGTACAGCCTTTTAAGCTGCAATATATTAAATATTTGTTGTTTTAGGTACTGCTATTTTCATAAACCTGCACTTATAAGATGGTTTTATTTACAGAATTCTAAAAATGTTTTGTTATAATAAGCACGTGTGTATGTATTAGTTCCTATCTCCTCTCTTGCTCCTGGACTTATTTTGTAGTTTAGATATTGGGAGGCAGATTGTGTTGGACTGTAGGGCAACTGGGCCGTAACATGCAAACACTACAGTGGTACTTGTACAGTTCTGGTAGTCTTCAACTAGCTTCTAAATGTTTTTGACACATATGTGCTGGTGATCTGCTTAAGGTAAATAATCTTATAAATGTGTTTTTATATTTTAAAATCCTTGTGTCTCTTTATAATTTTTTCTTATAGATGTAAATGCGGGCAGTCATATTTGCTTATTATATGCTTCCTGATGTACAGTTTTACATAATTTGTAAATTTCTGCTGCACCTAAAGCCCCTTTTACATTGGCGTTCTGTTTGTTTGAAAACTGGTCCTCAATGCATCTCTATGGAAAAACGGATGTAAATGGAAAAACTGTCCTTTTTTTGCATTGGTAGTGGATGTAAAAACTGATGAAAAACTGATCCATTTTTCCTTTGAAAAAAACATGACTGAACTGATAAAAAAAAAACAAAAAATGTAGTACCCTTGTGAAAGGATAGTGTGCATCTGTGGGTCTGCAGATGGACTGAAACCACTGCATGCCCTGTATGGTTGATGTCCCATTTCAACATTTTATTACAGTGGTAGTAAAGTCATTTCTTATATTTTTACCTACAGGTAAGCTTATAATAAAGCTTACCTGTAGGTAAAATGATTATCTCCTAAATGTTCACTGTTTAGGAGATTCTATGGAGCAGTGGCCGGTGGCAGTACCGGCGCATGCACTCTGAAAGAACAGCATACCTGTGCCGTTTCCTTCAGAGCTGTGTGCTGTGGCCGAAACTCCCAGTGACGTCTTCGGCGGCTCGGTCATACAAGCAGCCACAGCCCGTGAACCTGGAAGGAAGACGGGGTGAAGATGGAATCCTTCTGCAGCGGTGAGAGCATGCCACTGGAGGGCTTTGTTCTAAGGTAAGTCTTTACTGATGTACTAGTGTGCAGTGCATACAAGCACATTATGATATTACCTTGCAGCAGGTAGTTTTATTTGTATTTTTTTTTTAACATGTTTACTACCAGAAAGGTAGACTGGCTGTAGTGAAATAGTCATTAATCCACAAATCTGTACATTTCCTACAATAATAGAGATATGGAAAACTAAGCATATACAAATGTAAAAAACTAAAATTTTAAAAGTATGTCTGAATTCAGACAGTGTCCATATAACCCTATAGAGAAACATAGGCTGCTTAAAAGCGGCACCAGGTGGTGGCTCTAGCCCACTTAAGGTACTTCTTCATTTTGTACGGGCCAAATTGCCTGTGTGAATGAGCCCTAAAAGAGCATCTATAGATGCTTGTACAAAAACATTCCACATTAATATGCAGAAGAGCTCTTCCTAAATACAGTTACAATATCAAAAGCCACAGTTAATGTTCAAGTCCTATATTACCTGGTTCAGAAGAGATTAAAGCGATTTCTAAAAGTTTTTTTTTTTGTTTTTTTTTTTTTTTTTGTAAAATAACAAACTTGTCTATACTTATCTACTGTGTGCAGTGGTTTTGCACAGAGCAGCCTGGATCCTCCTCTTTTTGGGTCCCCCACAGGCTCTCCTGGCTCCTCCTGTCTGTCGGGTGCCCCCACAGCAAGTAGCTTGCTATGGGGGCACCCGCTGCTCTGTGTCCATTCACACACGGAGCCGTGACTTGGCCTCGCCCTCCCCCTCTCTTCTCAATGGCTGACTGGCTGTGATTGACTTGCTGTCTCAGCCAGTGAAGAGGCACAGACCCGGAACAGCTGAGGCTATCATTCACATTGTGATGAGACTTCGGTAAGTATTGAGGAGGCTGAAGGCACTGCTGCACACAGGTTTTTTTTTTTACCTTCATACATAGAATACATTAAGGTAAAAAAAACCTTCAGCCTTTACAACCACTTTAGAGCATAACTGTAATAAAGCTTGACTGTATAACCGAGATTAGATGCAACATTTTAATGTGGTAAACTATTAATTAAAAAATGCAGTATCTATAGCATGCAAGATATTCTGCTTTCTGGCATACGTCCCTGAATATATAAGGCCCTAAATGTAAGTACCACTTCATACCTGTGTTCAGCCCTGTCTACCGCATATTTAAGCCTGCCATAGACTTTTACCAGCAGCAGGGCTGAATGCTGCACCTGTACCTCCTGGACACACTAAAACTTTGAGCTTGGACACAAAGGGGCTAGATGATAATAGTTGCAAATTGTATTATAAAAAACGCAAACACAAAGTTGTCACAGAAACACAGAACTGCTGTGTGTCTGGTGTAGGAAGTGAAGGGAAATCTCCCTAGATTACACAAAAAACATTGACAGTTTTACCCATTACCTACTCTATCCAAAAAAAGGTTTTGAACACTTTAACCATACCAGCGTCCTGGTCACCTCCATACCTCATGCTAATGTCCTGATCACCACCATACCCCATACCAGCATCCTGATCACTTCCATATGCCATACCAGCGTCTGGCATTTTAGGAACTCAACTGCTCAATTTTCAAATATATATCCCATAGTTTGTAGACTTTATAGCTTTCACACAAACTAAATAATATAAACTCTTTTGGGTTATTTTTACCCCAAAAATGTAGAAGAAAACATTTTTGGTCTAAATTTATGAAGAAAAATTTTTTTTTCAGAATTGTCAGTATTTTTTTCAATTATATAGCAAAAAATAAAAAACCCAGTGGTGATCAAATACCACCAAAATGAAGCTCTCTGTCTGAAAAAAAGGATAACAATTTCATATGGGTACAGTGTTGCATGACGGAGTAATTGTCACTCAAGTGTGTTAGTGCTGAAAGCTGAAAATTGGCCTGGACTCTAAGGGGGTGAAAGTGTCTGGACTTGAAGTGGTTAATATGTATTGTAAATTGTAAAAAACCAAAACAAATCTCAAATGGTTTTGTATTGCTTGGAATTTATTTTTTTATTTTTATTTTTTCAGCAAAGTCGACTTAAAATTGTGAAGTCAAAAGAAGAACGATCAGAGGAAAGCAAGAAATATTCAAACAGTTATTTTATTGATCAGAGGAAAATGAAATCTGATTCATTGGGTGCTTCTGGACATACAACAAATGTAACTAGAATTTCTTCTGCAAAGGGAAAAGATGATGATGTAAAGGGAAAGGATGTCAAGAAAGTGACCAGCAAATTATCTAAAGACCCAAAACAGACGGAAAAGACAATTACAACAAGACCAAAACTCATTGTGAAGACCAAATTGGAAAACGGTGACAATGCAAAGACTGACGGTTGTGCTTCCAAAGGTGATTCTGCCAGTAATTCAAAGCCAGAATTAGGAAGAACAGGTGCTAGGCCCAAAGCAACAAATGGGAGTGTTAATCCAACACCTAAAGTAAAGACACTGAAGAAAACTGGCAAAGATCCTGCTTCTCCTGTGACAGGCACATTGCCAAGTTTAAAATCTGCAAACCTCAATAGTGAACTTTCCAATGCTGCTTCATCTCCAGGTGAGCAGAATGCTGATCGTCCAGCTGATAAGCAGTCAAATTCTACAACTGGCTCACCACAATTTAATAAGATGTTGAAAACTTATCCAGATTGTTCCAAAGAGATAGCTGCAGGTGAGCACGCATACCTAAGGTTCTGATGTCTTGTTTTTTCAGTGTGTCGAAAGGCTTCTATATATGGATAAACCTGTACAATATTCCACATCTTTAGGGACACTAGAATCTGTGTTCCTGTGCACAAAGCTAGGTCCATAAAGGCATGGTTTGACATGTTTGCTTTGAAAGAACGGAACATTGACAAGTTTTTGGTTTTGAGGAACTCAAGTGGCCTTCACAGAGCCATGACTTTGACCTTGTTGAACACTTTTGGTATGGAATGCAAGTTGTGAGTCTGGTTTCTTGTCCAACATCAGTACCTGGCCTCACTAATGCTCTTTTGGCTGAAGGGGTGCAAAATACCTCCAGAGATCTTGTGGAAAGCCTTCCCAATAGGAGTGTAGGCTGGTATAGCTAAAGGAGAACACCAAGTCAGGTGTAAACAAACTTTTGTTCCTATAATATAGGAAGTAGAAGAAAATTCTATTCTGCCATTTAAAAAAATCAAAATTAAGGAAAGTGAAAGATGCTTACCTAAATTTGAGATCACTTGACACGTCAGGTCGCAAGTCTATCTTCTTTACTGTAGAATGATCCTTTTTGTTGTCTGCATCACTGACTGGGTGATGTGGACAATTCCTATTTGATGTCAAGTGGCATAGTCCTCTGAGTATCCAGAAGACTTCAGTGGTATGGTGTCATGAAGAAGCAACTGATTGGTGCAGGCACAGATTGCAGCACTGAATCAACCAGTAGTAATCTCGGAAAACAATGCTAGCTAGGGACACAAATGTTAGCGCTAGGGGAGTATTTTAAAAAAAAAAAAAAAAGCTTGCAAAGGTATTTAACCTTTTTACCTGCTTCCCGACCGCCCTAAAGCAGATACACTGCTACAGGGCGGCACGGGTGCTCAAAATCACGTGTGTGTGTGTATATATACATGATTTTGCATTTCCGGGTAGGTGGGCACGTGCGCGCCCTACCCACGCCGCCATTTGCGGCTGCGGCTATCGATCACTGGGTTCCAGCTGGGAATTACTCGCCGGCGCCCCATGATTACTGAGCATCTCCGAAGGGGAAGAGAACTGTATGTAAACACAGTTCTCCGTGTCAGCTCGTGCACACTGCTTTGGATGGCTGTGCACAGCACAGCCATCCAAAGCAGTGTGATTACAATGAAGCGCGCACACAGAGCTTACTGTGAAACAGCACACAGTTAACCCTTTGATCACCCCTCATGTTAACTCATTCCTGCCAAGTGCCATTAGTACAGTGTCAGTTCTTTTTTTTCTTTTTTAGCACTGATCACTGTATTGGTGTCACTGGGGATGTCAGTGACACCAAGTCAGTTCCCCCCAGTGTCAGAATGCCCACCAAAGTCCTGCTATAAGTCCCTGATCGCCGCCATTACTAGTACAAAAAAAAAAAATTCCAGTATATATACCACCATTTGTAAACGCTATAGCTTTCACATAAAACCAATTCATTTACACGTATTGGGATTTTTTTTTTTTGTAGCAAAGACATGTAGCATACATTTTGGTCTAAATTTGATGAAATGTGATTTTTTTAAAAAAATAATTTTATACTGGACATGTTTAATAGCAAAAAGTCAAAAATATATATATTTTTTTTCTGTGGGTGCATCGTTGCATGACCGCGCAATTCAGTAAAGTAATGCAGCACCGTAACGCAAAAAATGGCCTGGTCAGGAAGGGGGTGAATCCTCAGGATGGCAAGTTGTTAAATAACCAGTGAATGAGAAAGGAGGGTGGTAGGAATAAGAGTTGGGAAAGCTTTTCCCAGAGATGCGCGTTAATATTGTTCAACTGAATTATCAGGATAACCAACAAACTTACCTATGATACTTTTTTGAATAACTCAGCAGGTACCTGGTGATTTTTAGAGTTTGACTACTGTCAGTAGCAGTAGTTTATTTGCCCATAGCAGTTTACAGCAAACACTAATTCAAAATGAAGCCAATTTAATTTTGTTTTTAAAACTGGTAAAATGATTCTCTCCTGCTGTAGTGACACACACTTCATTTTTTATGTATAATGTAAATGGCGTTCTACTGCAATGATAGAAAAAGAAGGAATTCGGTTAAACAGCAGTTTTTTTAAATGTTTTCAGTACATTCTTCCAAGAGACGTCTAGTTCACAAATGCTGTATGTTCTGGCAGGGCTCTTTGAGATTGCTACTTAAACCTCATGGATAAATGGTTAAATGCAGTCTGGAGTTTACAAGTGGGTCATCCATGCCTTTAACCACTTCCAGTCCGGACACTTTCACCCCCTTCCTGTCCAGGCCAATTTTCAGCTTTCAGTGCTATCACACTTTGAATGACAATTGCGCGGTCATGCAATACTGTACCCATATGAATTTTTTTGCATTTTTTTGAGAAAGATAAAGCTTTATTTTGGTGGTATTTGTTCACCACTGGGTAAATTAAAAAGTCCAAAAATTTTGAAAAAAAGTGTTTTTCTTATAAAATTTTGCGAATAAATAGTATTTCATCATAAATCTTGGCCAAATTGTATTCCATTATATTTTTAGTAAAAAAAACAAAAAAACCCATATTAGTTTATAACCAAAGATTATAATTTTTTAAACTTTTTTTTTTACTTTACTTTTTTTGTATATTATTAATTATTTTATTTTTTTAACATACGGTCACCCTAGCAGTACAATGTCACCATGGTGACACTGTACTACTTGTGGGGGGTGATGAAAATTTTATTTTTTACACTGATTGCTTTTACACCCATAAAGTATGTAAAAGCAATCATTTCTCCTTCTCTCTAGCTGCGTTCTTGCAGCCATTGAGAACTACTGAGTGAGCTGTGATTGGTCACAGATTGTCACATGGCTGTTGTGAATAGCCTTGCACCATGTGACCTCTGTGATCATTCACAGATTTCACACGTAGTAAGCAATGATGGCAGAAGTGACATCTTGCTTACTATTCTGCATGTGATCACTGATTGGCCAATCAGTGATCACATGATCGGGACCTCGTACAGAGGTCCCGTCCGACGATCGGAGTTCCACTGTGTCCGGAGCGCGCACAAGCAGTGTGCGGGGAGGCCATTTATAAACGTCCACCCGCCCCTGCACTGCCACCATCCGGCCGTTTATATACAACGGCCGGACGGGAGGTGGTTAATGACTTAACATGTTCCCATGCAGTATGTAGCATTAGCACAAATTGTTTTGTACAAATCAGCAGCAGTGTGAGTGTTATAGCGTGGGCTCAACACTTGTGAAAGCGCAACAGTCATGCTTAGTAAAGTTTAAAGCTTGAGTTGATTCATGCTAAATATGAACAGCAAAGGAATTTAAAGTGGGAGTAAAGGCAAATCCTGACTAACTTGGAAATCTCTTGGCCACATTCTAAGGCCCTATGTACACGGGACACTTCTGAACGATGGAAACTGACTGCTGGAAAACTTAGGTTAAAAAACGTCATTTTAGCTGCGTTTGCATAACGTGTTTATAAGCGTTTGCGTTTTTAGAAGAGTTTTTTAAAGATAACCTCAGGAGATCTTCCAAAATGCCCAGAATGCACTGAAAAACAGTAAAAAATTAACTCTTTCAGACATTTTGAGAGAAATGGAGAGCACAGAAGCAGAGAGAGCAGTAGTTGTTGGGATTAGCTGCTTTTTCTTTTTTTTTTTTTTTTTTTTTCTTCGTGGTGTTTGGATGTGTTCCAGCTCATTTCTGTGCAGAAATTATTGCAGCAGCGTCTAACATATTTTATTTTATGCAAAACCTCAAAGTATGGTGTGCCAGGTCCATTTGAGTACCGAGAAAACGCTTTGCATGCATTTTTCATGATGAAAAAAGGCTCTGGACAGCATCTGCGTTTTGAATTTTTTTTTTTTTTTTTTAACTCTTCCATTTCCAAACGCTTATAAACGCGGTTAGCCACGTTTGAAACGCTAATAAAATCCACTCCTGAATGCAAGTTTTCTGCGTTCAACAACGATGTGTACATGGACACATAGGAAAACATTAGGGAGCGTTCAGGGGCTGCTGAAAAAAACACTAAACAGCTCCTAAACGTGAGTTTATCAGCTGCAGTGTACATGAGCCCTAAGTCTAAGCTATCTAGCCCTGTGTAAAAAAAAAAAAAAAATCTTACCTGTTCTGCAGCCGCTCCAGTCCGGTCCCACGCTGAGCTGCGGCTTCAGCATGTAGAAGTATGCAGAAGAGGCAGCCAAAAATGGAAGCCCCATAGTAACTCTATGGGTGAGGTCATTAGGCATTTCACAGCCATATTCAGCTGTCTCCAGCACACAGAGGTTGACGCTGGAGACCGGGCCAGAGCAGCTGCAGAACAGCTATGTATAATTTTTTTTTTTTTTCTTTACATAGATTAATAATAGAATGTGGCTTAGAGTTAGTTAGGATTTGCCTTTACTTCCACTTTAAAGGAGCCCAAAAGACATAAGGACGTGGCCAGACCTGCAGGTATAGATGGACCTTTTTCAAGTAGAACTATACAAAAACTGATTTTTATTCATGTGCATTGGCTCACCCAAGCATACTTGTTCAAGGCTGGCAACAGACTGCTTGATTAAAGCAAGACAATTAATTATCATTTGATTATTTGTGAGTTTCTGACGTTCAGTAATTATGTCATCCTGGCCTCGCCAATCAAACTGAGCAAATACTTGAAAACAGGATGATAGCTGGGAAATAACAGAGAACGCATCTCTGAGCTTACTTGCGCAGTGTGGCGAAAGTTCCCGGAGGCCTCAAAATTTGTGAGTGGTTTAGTTTTTAATCCAAAAAAATGATTTAATGCTTTTTTTGGTTTTTAAAATATTGCTAGCTTCATGTTCAAAAATACCAGTTCCAAATTTGTAGTAAAACAGAATTTTAAAATGTTAAAAATCGGTTCAGTATCTTCTGCATCTTAGTTAATTGACTATATCCAGGTTTACTTACCAAGATGTATATATGTAAACTTCATTTGAATATTTTTTACCAGGGAAATGTTTGATTTACAAAATACAATAATAGCATGGGGTAGAAGTTCACAAACAAAAATATGGCCAAGCATGGAATGCGTGGTATTCTTATTTTTATACATGGCGCCTCTTTTTGTTTTGAATAAATATTTTTTCTCTACGATGCTTGGAAAATCAATTTTTGCTTATCAGAACCCAAAAATATTTTAGGAGTGATAACCTGGTAATCATCTATGCAACATTTTTTTCCATCTCTCATTTTGGGACTTTACAGATGGTAATGCATATTATATCCCATGAAAAATTTCAATAGTGCAAACATTTTAGTTTCTTAAGATTACAGTAGCATCACCTGTGTGTGACCTCATTACTATCCCTCTCATTTGTTCCATTTTATTTATATCTCCTGTGATCGTTTTTAATACAAGAGATTGGGCTCTAACTTGTTTTCTGTTACTGCTTGTTAATCACACATTATGTGGAAGCAGGGACCACTGTTTTGGCTACTCAGTTGTTGGCCAATGAGGAGGATTTTTTTTATTTATTTATTTTTTTTGTAATTTTTGAAGTTTGGTTTTAAGTTATGTTTTTATATAAAAAAACAAACCTCCCCCCCTCCCCTTTATTTTTTTGTCTCTTCTTTTTTTATTATCATACTTTACCAATCCTCTTCAAACAGCACTGTTTATATTAATGACCTTCTGTGTGGGATCATATGCCCACGAATATATGGGTCAGTAACAAATTGATGACAAATAGTTTGCGGCCAAAACAAAAATTCTGTAAATGGATAACCTCAAAGTACAATGATGAATATGTTCATCTTTAATTATAGGGAGCAATTGCAGCTCCGAACTGACTTCTGTCCAAAAATGCATTGCTTTTTGCTAGTATATAAAAATCAAGGGGATTAGTTTGATCTATTTGAACAGCACTATATCATAAATTCATTAGTCAGTTTGAAAGCATAATAAAAGTTGCTTGTAATTATCCTGTCCTTTTTATAAACACATTGAAAACTACATTGCAGTTTTCCTTTCAGACTGATGACCGTAAGTTCTGATTTCAATAAAATACTTTTTCTTCACTTCACAGGAGCAAAATCAAAACCTGCAACAAAAATGTCCAATGGGTTGTCTGCTAAAAGAAAGGTCAATGAAGCTGAATGTCGAGAGCCAAGCAGGTCTGTTTTAAATGTTCACTTTTTGTGTGTTGTCTTAAGGTTTAAATCCAAAACAATGTAGAAAGAATGTTTACTTGCATATTCAATCTTTTTGCTTCAGCTGCTTTTTAGATCCTTTCCAGAGACCTATTTTATTTACCTGATTTTACGGGTTAAATATTCGATTAAATACGTTTATGTGGATTAGATTGTAATAGGTTCAGTTCTTGCCAATTTTGAGTTTTAACAAAAAGACAAGCAGAAGACAAATAACTTGTCCCCAGTATTGCCTTTAAGATCCCTGATGCAAAACTTTTCCCTACTACTGACTTGCTATGCCTTGTTCATTAATGTGCCTCTGTTAGGAGGCAACAGTCTTGTTCGAGGTAGGGCTTTGATTCTTTCTGTCAGAGTTGCCCCCTGATGACTGGTGGGGGACTATTCAAGGAGTAGCAGGATAGATTCAGAAAGCAGAGATCTATAGAACAAATAAAACAGAAGCCGATTGATCCTTGCACTGCAGGTTTTCAGGCACAGCTTTCTCTCCAGCAAAGAGAAGAGTGAGGAGCACAGTAGTAGTGCTCTAAATCAGAATTAGATGCACAGCAGTGCATTAGATGATATCGCAGATATTCAGCTATGAGGGTCAGGCACAGGAAGTGCAATGCTTTTATTTAAAAACAAAAACCATACAAAAATACAACAATTGTAACCTGAACAGATCTGGGGGGCCTCAATCCTCACAGAGAAGATCCCTGAAGTTTTTACAATGCAACAACACATTGATAAATAGTACTACAGCATTATGAGAGACAGGAATTTTGCGGCTATGACATTTGCATCAGGATTTTGCTCAGAAGAAAAGAGACCAGGTTTTATAATATAGCAAAAAGCCCCAAAAGATATTTTGGTAGAAATAGCAAATTTTGAGGTTGGTTATGTTCATGATGTAGGTTGTTCAATAGTTCTGTATTTTGATGCAAGTCCAAAAGATATGAAAGAAGTCTTCCAGACAGGTGAGAAGGCTTCATAGGAATATTTTTACGGATGATGGAGGAAGGTTTGGATTGGGGGACACACACGTTGCAATTTCATTTCAGTGGTCACAAGAATCCACCGGCTGTCTACATAATTGACTACTGTAGCCATGGGCAACCTGCATGTATATCACTAAATAGAAGGTCAGGAGGTAGTAGGTTTCTTGCAGCATGTTAGTTGGCACCAGCCCCTCACTACACATTTGTCTGTCTGCTAATTTTTGAAACCATGTTTAGCAGAACTTTTGGGGGTCTGGTATAAGTAGAAAGTAGTTTTTTCTAAGGGTTTTGCCATAGTGGGATTTCAGAAGAGATGTCCTACTTTTCTTTCAAGTACCCACCTCCCAGGTTTTTAGTATAGTCAACATGGATGTGGTATAGAGGTTTGTAAGTTTTGGGGTTCCTGAGGTGGAGTGATTCAAGAGCCTTGGTAAAAGCTTGTATGGCCCATCCAGCATTAAAGCTGGGTTGCCACAAGTTAGTTACAAGTTTGGTGGCTACAAAATATACAGATCTGGCATTGCCAGTCCTCCTTTTAAAGTGGGACTAGTGCATGGGCTACATAGGAATCTTGGTGGTCAGCCCTCCCACCGCACAGAAAGCTGGACAGCTGTACAGTAAGTGTTTAAAAAAAGATTGGTGAAGCGATATTGGTAAACTGCAAAAAAGATATTTAAATTTGGCCATTATTTTCATTTTTATCAGGTTGATGTTTCCCAGGTTGTTAATCAATTAGCAAATATCTGTGTGACTTGCGAGCCAGTCTATATCCACCCAATATTAACCTCTCAAAATCAAGAAACTGGACACTCACTGTCCCAAATAGGATCGCAAACACTAAACACAACACTACCTCTGTGTCAAAAAAGTCAATAATACATGATGTGTTGCGCTCCCAGTGAAAATATCTTTGATATATATATCTAATTACCCCTGGTGTGAAAATATATTCTCAGGTGGTAAACCAAAAACTTGAAAAATCAAAAGGTTATTTGAGAAAAAGTAAACCACTAATATATATGTATATGTGAAGATATTAACCCCAAAAACCAATAAATGGTGAATTATGTACTAAAACATATGAAAATGAATATACATCATAAATAGTGACTATACAAACAAAAAAAAAAAAAAAAAAAAAAATTATTTTATATACTGCCAAATAATTGTGATATAAATGTCCTTTAAATTCAGTGACTTTGTGCTTGATTAAATCTTGATTTGGTGACTTTTTGTGAATCTGTGACTTTCTTTGAATCCTTAATTGGTGAAGATGTAAAGTAATAAAGGAGAAACCTTTTTATAAGGATAAAACACGATGTCTGGCAATTTGTCCCCACATATGGAAAAACGCACATGGGCTAATTGAGGATAACGCATATCCACGTTCTTACCATCCGTAAGGGAGGAATTCCATCCAAGCAGGTTCCATAGGAGGTGAACCACAAGTGTGTATAGCCTAATTGCAGGCTAACAAGGAGGTGAGCATACATCTTCACCAATTAAGGATTCAAAGAAAGTCACAGATTCACAAAAAGTCACCAAATCAAGATTTAATCAAGCACAAAGTCACTGAATTTAAAGGACATTTATATCACAATTATTTGGCAGTATATAAAATAATTTTTTTTTTTTTTTTTTTTTTTTTGTTTGTATAGTCACTATTTATGATGTATATTCATTTTCATATGTTTTAGTACATAATTCACCATTTATTGGTTTTTGGGGTTAATATCTTTACATATACATATATATTAGTGGTTTACTTTTTCTCAAATAACCTTTTGATTTTTCAAGTTTTTGGTTTACCACCTGAGAATATATTTTCACACCAGGGGTAATTAGATATATATATCAAAGATATTTTCACTGGGAGCGCAACACATCATGTATTATTGATGTTTCCCAGGTTGTTCCATACTGTCAACTTTGAATGTATTGCCTTACTGAATGGTGTAAAGACAATTTAACATATTCAGATGTCAGAAATTATTATGCCTAAATAGGTAAAGTTGGAAACCCATTGAGGGTAAATTGAGGTGTTTGCAGCAGCCTGCAATATAGGGTCTAAAGAAAATTAAACAGATTTGGCATAACTGACTTATGTCCACAGACTTCATAGAATGTTTTCAGGACCTACAGTGGGCCCTGTATGTGAGGTCCAGCATAATTTAAGAAAAGGGTAAGATCATCTGTGTACAGGGCTACCATTTTCTTCTAGCCAGCCAAGCCTCATAACATAACATTCCATAACATGCTGAGATGTCCTGAGAGCCTGGGTTCACTGATAGTGGTGAATAGTGCTGGGGAGTGAGTGCAGCCCTGCCTTGTGCCCCTATGAAGAAAAAAGTAAGGAGACAACCCACCACTCCGGCAAATTGCTGCTTTTGGCTGGAAATAAATTAGCTGGATCCAATGCTTCTATTGTTATGGAAACCTCATTTTCTTTAAGATTCCCCACAATAAAGGCTATTTTGCAGTGTTGAACACCTTCTTTGTGTTCAGTGAGGCAAGTACTCTAGTGCCAGTGTTCACATGCTTGGTCTGCAGGTTAGTGAATAGGCACCTTATAATGATATTGGTAGACTTGTGTGGCATGAACCCAGCCTGCTCATTGTCTTTTAGGTTAGGTTTTGTCTTCTGATTAGACCTTTAAAAATAATTTGATCAGGATTTTTGTGTCATGGTTTAGGTGTACTAGGCCTGTATAAGGTGCAAAGGGTCAGGTTCCTGAGGGATTTCTAAATTTTAAAGCCGTAAAGACTTAAAAAAATTGATTGGCATGTGTCCTGTATGTAATGGAAACATTACAGTCTTATTAAATCTTGAGTTGTAAGCTCCAGATGTTTCAGGACATCGACTGATACCTTTCTCTATGAAAGCTTGTCATAAGGTGAGAGTCTGTACCATGGACTGTAAGAGGCCCAAGAACGGTCCCTAGAGAGGCTGAAAAACCCAGTTTGTTCTGTAAGTACCAAGCTGCTAAAGCTAACAGAGGTATCACAAATTGTTGAATGATCAGGATGTAGGAAAAGTCTACAAAAAGCCAGATTATGCAGGGATATGGCAAAACCTTTAATTTCAGTAGCATAGTGATGCTCAGCCCAGAGCATCTCTAGGGTCTGGGCTCTGTGTTTAGTCAGTTGGTTGTGGCTGCTGGGGTGTCAACTTAGATGAACCCCTGTCTTGTATCTAGTGTCTCCTGGGATAGATGAAGCTACTTGATGCCCCTATGCCCGAGTCTTTGCAGATGTCCATAAAGGAGTTGCAGTGTTGTATTTTTTGTAATCCAAGAGTAGGAATGTCTGGGCATTCTCTTAAGTGTAATTACCTGGGATTTTGGCTCACAGCCAAGGTCAGGTCACAGTCCTTATAGTTTAAGAAGCTCACCAGGAAAAGCCTAGGTGATGCCCTTGGTACTGTGAGTTTGGCAGAAACCTGTTGTGCTCTCTATCATAGGAAGATTGGTGAGTCCTAGTAGGATGGTTAGAAATTTTTCAGCAAAGATGGCAAGGTTCAGACACTCTGCCTTTTCTGGCATGCTGAGGATCCTTGCATTACTTCTTAGGCGGTTCTTTGTGTGTTTGATAGATGGAGTTTCTGGATCTCTGCAGTGTCGGTGTAGAAAGACATCATGCCTCCATGGATAGAGAATCTATTTTCAAGGTTAAAAAAGCTCCTCTAGCGTTTGCCTCTATTCTTCGCAGAAGAGGCCTGTGTGCTAACAGACATCTTGGTGGGAGCTGGTGTTATATCCAATATGGCCTCCTGAGTCTGAGTGTGGAAGCTGGGAAATGAGGTTGTATGGGAATGGAGGTGCTTTGGATTTTGGTGATGCAACAGTCAGCTCCAGGAGAGTCACACTAGTGTGAGGGACCCCAAATAGATCAAGCAGAGAAGGTAGGTATGTATCAGGATAAGGTCAGGGATACTGAAAATGGAAGCCCAGCTAAGGCTGGACATAGATTATGCAATATAGCCCTGAGCAGTGATCATATAAAAAAAAAAAAAAACCCGACAGGCTGGTTGTACTGAAGTCGATCGATAGATCGACTTCAATACAACCAGCATGCCCATAGATGGATTGAAATTTGGCCGAATTTCAATCCCTCTATGGCAGGCTTTACTTTGCGGTCTATCATTCTGTCATAAAGGCCTTCACCCCCCAAACTGCAATTTTTCTGAAGGATTTCAAGACAAGGTAAATCATTTGAAGTAGTGCTTAAAGGATAAGTTCACCTTTTGGACAAAAATAATAAATGCTTATTTTTTTTTTGCAGGTAAAAAAATGTGCATTTTATTATTTTTGTCCAAAGGAGCCTGGAAAGCATTGCACCAGAGATTAGTAGATTGCTGATGCCATGCAGGTCTCCTGCAGACCTGTCAGAATATCCGTTTGTCCTACGGGATGTACGAGTAAGCAGATATTCTGACAGGATGCTTCAATGAACTACCATGGCACTCCACAGCGCCATGGTAGTTTATTGAAAACTACAAGCCCACAGCCGCTAAGGCTGTCGGGACTTGCAGTCCATTAATTCACGGAAGTCTGTGAATGAATGAAGTGGCCATATGGGCAAAGCCCCACACGGTCGTGCTGTTTTCAAATTTGACAGATAATACGGGGAGAAGTTTCCCTATACTATCTATCTGTCGGGCGGGGGTGGCATGTGCGGCTGCAGCTATAGGAACATGTTGCATGTTCCACCCTAAAAATGAGTGAAATATGTAACCTGTTCCAAAGGTGAACTTATCCTTTAAGCACAGTTAAAGCTTATGTCAAGGCAAGAAAAATAAAATTCTACATCTGCAAAAAACATGCACTTTTCTCTGTTTTTTTTTATCCCTTTTTTTTTTTTTTTTTAAATTCTTTATTTTGATCAGTTAGTGAATGTCAACATAAAGTACAAGTAATATACAATGCTTTCATTAGTACACATGAAAAAGAAAAAGCTGAGATCACATGGGCGTGTTCAATAAGGACCAAACACCAAAACACGTTGAGAGAGCCCAATTTTAACACCCCATCTATAGACATGTTTACTAAGAAGTTGAGCAATAGCTATCTGAACTTTTTCGTATAATAAAATAACTTCCATATATAAACAGTCATAACAAAAGTGATCTGAGGGGCCAACTGTTTTGCAATCATCAGAATAATACATGTAATGGAGAAAGCAGAGGGAAAATTAAAATAAGGGATTGGGAAATGACCAGGTGAAAATCATGCTGCAAGTACAGAAAAAAACAGGCAGAGAGCACAGAAAGTTATTAGCTCACAGGATTTAAGGAAAAATCAACAGTTGTTTTTTATATGCCCTTCTCAAGCAGCTTGAACGAAAAAAAAAAAAAAAAAAAAACTTTCGTATATTGAGCAGGCTGAAAAGGAGACAATAAGAGAAGCTTATTTTTTAGGGTTTACATACACTTTATCACTTTTACATATTCACTTTAAGATACCAAATCTTTAAATTTTTAGTTCAGTTTATAGTGCAGGACCACTTTAATTTTAATTGATCTCATTCTGTTCTGAATTGCATTTATAGAGACTCCTCTTCACCCTTGATGTATGGTAGCCATGATTGTATGGTATAAGTGTTTTTTTTTTTCGTTATGCCTGCTTTGGGCTTCAAACATTTAGCAATGCACATGCAATTTTGCCATAGCTAGATGTAGCTTCAACATAAACATTTAATGCTCGTGTCTCCGTTCAGAGAAAGAAAGTTGGGGATGGAAGAAGTAGGGAACAGACACTGTGCGGATGCCAGGACAAAGCGTTTGTGATAAGACAAGGTTTACTAACATGTCTGTTCACGGTTTCCCTGGCAGTGTATGTTTAGTCCCATTAAAAATAAGATCGTTGCCAGATCTGGTTAAGCTGGGTACATGCTGATCAAAATTCGGTAGTTCAAACCAAATGGTTCAACAGAAACTGATTGTTAAAGTGGCTTCTGTCAAATGGAAACACAAACCAGCATTTGATCAGCTGCTGCAGTGCAGATCAGTGTGTTTTGACAGGGAAGGGCAGGGGTTGTCCTAATACAGCAGCACTGGAGAGGAGACTCCTGCATTAACATCGCTTGTGTGGATGCAGGAAACGGGTGTTTTTTTGTTTTGTTTTTTTTTGTTTTGTTTTTTGTTCTGATCACTAGTTGAATGAAAAAAAACACCTTACACTTTGCACCCAACTTAAAAAGATCTCGATCTGGCAATTTTAGGCCACTACTGTTGAACAAGGAAGAGGACTAAAAATTGCTAATTTGTCTTGTCTGCATGCTAACCGGTTTTAGCTGATTTATGCATGTTATCTTTCTTTCTATGGTGATTTTGGAATTTTTGCATTGTCTTCTTTTTTGGGGTTTTGTTTTTGTTTAATCCTAACAGCACATCAAAAAAATTACCCACTGATGGAGGGAATGACTCTGGGCTTCAGAAAAGAAAAGTAATCAGAATGGGAACTGCTGCTCAACAAAGGCCAAAGAGTGCCCCAGCTGCAATGTCTAAAAAGCAAGGTATGTTTTTCTTTGTTTGAGATTGTTACCTGTGCATACTGAAGTAACTAGCATGAATAGGCATTGTTAAAAAAGAGGAGAAATAGACATTGGCATATTCTGTGACATCAAGCAAAGAAGGGTGATGTGTACAGTATGTCTACTGGATGGTCATACTCATTAAAATTAGCAAGATGTTTCACAGAGAATGACAGATGGTTAGACATGTGACTATTCATGCATATGCCTGCACTCGCCACCATCTTCTGTGAGGATCAGTTGATGGGTATTGGTACTGGGGTGATTGACGCCTTCATTATTGTTCAGAAAAACAGAAAAGAATACAAAAAAGGAATTTTTTACTGAAAAAAAAAGTTAAAGGATAAGTTCACATTTCGTAAAATGTTAGTTAGACCGACCCCTGCTCCCCACTTTGACAGCTAGCGGGGGATCTTCTTCCCCCTCGCTAGCTGTCAAATTAAAGAAAAAATGCTGCCGTGTGGGTCTCCACCCGCCCGGCTGCATCACTCATTCACAGTGCTCTGTGAATGAAAGACTACAAGTCCCAATCGCCTTAGCAGCTGTCTGTTTGTAGTCTCAATGAACTACCATGACTCTGTGAAAGCAGTTATTCTGACAGATTTGCAGGAGACCTGTATGGCACCAGCGATCTGCTGATTATCCTTATTTAGTTTTACCACATTTTCCATACAGCAAAGCACCGCCCATCATCTAGTCTCGCTACCCTCCTTCCAATCGCTGCCAACACACTGGCCATTATCACACAAAGAACTGAGCCAAGACACAAGCCGCTGGGGACCACCTACGATTTTTGGTTAATGTAGTCTCTCATCTCTCCTCCCAGCAAGTGGGAAGTCTGGCCAGCTATTCTGAGTTTGCTTACATTTTCACATTGCATTATGTACTTGTACTTTAAGCATTTCATTTGTTTTGCTGTTTAGCTTTACTAATAGAAAATCTTTGCTAATCGCTATTTCAGAAAAAAAATAAATCCTTTAGCAACATATATACAGAAAGAAAACTGGAACAGAAGTGAATTTGCCACCTTTTAGTTATCCGATTTCATATTTTATTGCCAAAGAAAATAAAAACAAGAAATAATATCGGAACAACAAAAGTGGTAGTAGCCTGTTGGATATTTTTAATATGATTCAATTAGGAGTACTGGCTATAGAAGAAAACAATCAACTTTAGAGTATACTGTGCATGTAGAGTCATTTTTGCAGCTTTAAAGTGGTTGATTGTAAACCTTGATAGTAATACAACATCTAAATGATAATGCACACCACTAATCATTAATTTACATGTAAACTGCTTTAGGAATAACAATAAATACCTTTTCTGGTTTTTCATAATGGGGTCACACAAAGTTTTTTTTTTTTTTTTTTTTTTTTTTTCTTCTTTTTTACTGCAGCTGGGCTGGGGGCAGGGCTAAGCCGGGGCAGCTCACATTTCCTGTCACATCACCTCCGCTTTTTCAGGCCCCTCCCCAGGTCAAGCAAAGCGGAGTGAAGCTGTTAGTCAAGAGTCTGATGCACCCACCAACTCCTTTTGGGTGGATTAGATCAGACAGACAACTAGGGGGTTTCCTGAGTGCAGAGCCTCTATGAGCTAGCAGACTGGCCATTTGCACAAGTAATTTATGCATAAATAAATATTTCAGACCTAAACAATAGTCACAGAAACAGAGAAATTATTAGAAAGCATTTTTGTTGTTGTGTTTTTTGGGTTTTTTTTGTTTTAAGCGGCACTTTAGGATGCAACACATTTGCAGTAATTTAAAATTCCTTATAAAACTGTTTGAGATGCATTGGTCTTTTAGTTTATTTACCGATTAGCTGATGTTCAATTCTACAAGGGAGATACCATTTCTTTCTGATGCGCAAGACAGAAAGGTGACTGGTTCTTGTAAATTGATAATGTTCAGGGTTTTTTTTTTTTTTCTTTTTTAATTATATTAAGGATTTTATGAAAGTATGGTACAAAACAGCCTCTGGGCATTCCCTGGCTCAAAATATTACAAACCATAATAATAACCCCAACAAACAGCAGCTCAGGCGAACTTCCCGATCAGTAAAAAGGATAGTACAGCCAAAAGTGCAACCAATAATGAACTGATCACAGTAGGAATGGCCGTACAAAGATATGGGTACCATGGATAGAGAATCAAAATAAAATGACAGATACAAGTGAAGCATTAGAGAATCTCCCCACATGGGGAAAAGAGAAAACGATAAAGCTCAGTTTTTTAACTTTTTTTTTTTTTTTTTAAATTTTCCTTCTGTTTTTTTACAGGTGTATCTGGAGATCGTTTGGACGTGCCTAAATCTGTTTCTTCCAAACAAACTGATGTCAAAATGGAAGCCAAGTTAGTGAACCATTCTGTTTCTGGGGACAAACCTGTGTCTGTGAATAAAAAGGCTACAAAGCCATCGGTCACATCAGCAAATAAAACAAATGCAGGAGTGCCAAGTAATAAACAAAGTTTAAGCAACAGTAAACCCTCTATATCAAATCCTAAAGAATCTAAACCTAAGGCTCAAAGTAATTCTAAACCTTTAAGCCTAAACCAAAAGTCACATCAAAAGAGCTCTTCCTCTGCAGTCAAAAAATGCCAAAATCTAGTTACAAATAATGCAGAGAGTAATGATGTCAAAGAATCAGCTTCTCAGCAATTAGCAGAAAGAGCAGAAAACCTTGCACAACACTGTTCTGAAGGCCAGCCATTCACTGTACCCGAGTCTTGTCAGGAAAATTCAATGAGCAATCAAGACTTTATGATACAGAAGCCTAATTTAGAACATTGCCAATGCCAAGAAAATCTTCCAGCAGCATCTGTTCTTCGTTACGCATCTAATTCAAAAGAAGGTTTGTCAGAAGCAACAAATCAAACCAAAACAGCAAATGTTGACAATGCTGGGTCAGGCAAAGTGTACATTATAAGTACTGCAGGCGAGAAGAAACCAGATTGCAAAAATATCTGTGATTCAGAGAATTCCAAATGTGCTGACAGTTCAAGCGAAAGCGAGTTGTGTTCGGTCAAAGAAGTTGAAAGAATTCCAAAACAAGAAGAGAGGGAAGATGTGACATTATTCCAGTTTTCTCAGAACACGAACAGAGTTGCACCTAGTTACAATGCTGCTGAATCACCTTCAATGGGTGATTCTACCAGCTGTCAGCCTGCGCTAAATAATAGTGAACCTTGTATGAACTGTTCATCTGAAAAACAGTTGTCTAAATATCAAACGGAGATCAACGCAACAGAAGCAGCTGATCATGAGAACTTTGAATTTATAGGTCAATGGAATAAACACTCGGGTATGCTACATGAGCGTGAGAGCCCAGAATCGGAGAGTGGCAGTGCTAGTACATCATCTGATGACATCAAACCAAGGTCTGAAGATTACGATGCAGGTGGCTCTCAGGATGATGATGGTTCCAATGAAAGAGGAATCTCTAAATGCAGCACAATGCGGTGCCATGATTTTCTTGGTAGAAGCAGTAGTGACACGAGTACCCCGGAAGAACTGAAGGGTTATGATGGCAGCTTAAGAGTTGATGTAAAGTTGAAGAAGGACAGTACAGAGTTATTTCGAGTCAATTCCACCAGTGATGATGAAGGACCTCAAAAAAGAATGGAGCCATGGCTGCAAAGGGATGTGCCCAAACATAGTTCTCATCACACAACCCTTTGCAGCAGTGTGCAGTTTTCTCAGGAAATTGAACACCTATCTTCATCAGCTGATGAAACTGAAGATGAGCGATCTGAGACTGAAAGCACTGGCCTCAAAGTTCCAGAAGAAGTTGTCACTCAGCCCTTTCAAGGCATTGTTAATTTAGCTTTCGATGATATTGCTGAAATGGAGGGTGACACCCAACAAGGTACTGGAAATAAAAATTTTAAGAGGTCTGTTCTTTTGTCTGTGGATGAGTGTGAAGAACTGGGTTCTGATGAAGGAGATACTCATCCTTCACATATGCGAAAACCTGCATCATTAACGTCTTTGGATGTGTTTGAGAGAAATGGTACTGAGAACTGTTCTGGATGTTCCCATAACCATGACCCAAGTTCCCTGGAGAGCAAGGCAGAATGTGCTTCTTTGACTGGCAACCAACCAACATTTGATAAAAAGTCTATTGCTGATGAGGATTTTGAAGAGTCTGATGCATGTAAAGGCTACTACAAATCCACAGAATGTGAAATTAAGACAAGACCATGCCATTTGGATCTGTATACTGAATTGCCTTCTGATACACAAAGGTTTTGCTGTACTAAAACTGGTAATGCATGTAAGAGTCAGTTTCTTGACTACCAAGGCAGAGACAACCATATACCATCTACTGAAAGCTCCAACACTGCTTTATCTGCAGGTAATGAACATTAGTTATCACACATTAGAGTTATATTACTTACTTCTAGTGCAGAGTTGTGTGGCCTGCCATGCTGACCTTTTAAGGCTTTTAAGCCACTGATACAGAATAAATCTGAAGATCAGGAGTTTTGACTTCCATTGACTGCTTGCATGTTTTTGGGTCAGTAACTCATAATATATTGAATCTTAGACAACTAGGCTGTTAGCAATTTTTAAAGGAAGGTCAGCAATGGCAGCCTACAAGTTTCTCTCAGTATAGGTTTCCTTTTAAAGAATTGGAATCTTAACCAGTTTAAGTTGTAGTGGTGGAGTATTCACAACACTGAGAAAATCAATTTTTTTAATCTCATTTGCTGTTTAGGAAGGATTTCACAGCCATCTTCTTCCTTTTTTTTTTTTGTAGTACAGAAACCTGAACTGTGAAAAACTGCATATGTAGCGACAATAAAAAGGAATTATAAAAAATAATTATTTTGTGCGATGAAATAGATAAAGTGAAAGTATTATGGAACATATATTCATATAGCAACGTTTCTGCTGCAGTATTTTATATTTGTTTCAGAATGGCTGAACATGAATTAAGATGGCTTTAAAGATCACTAAGATTTGAGACCCTTTTTAATGTCTAAAGACCTTTATTATATTTATAGCCATTATAGTGACCCATTCTGTAAGCTTTTAATCTTTCAAAACCAATTTGTCATAATCCTTTTGTACATTCCAAAGCAGGTTTTCCTCATGCATTTACAGTTTGTTTTGTTGGGAATGAATGGCTATTTTGGCAACTAAAATATAATAGAGCTTTTAGCTAGTAAAGATACTTTCACCTTGCCTATTCAGGCAACATTGACGGGGTCTTTGCAAAGGTACTCACCCACCTACTGACACCTTGCCAGCACTGGTAGCCATTCACTAGGAGTAATGTTACATGAGAGGGAGTGACCTCACCGCTGCCCTAGCATCCGACACTAGGAATTTAGTGCAGGTTGCTGTGTGGAAGTGCTGTTAAGGTAGGTATAAGGGTTGGGGGACCCCTTTTGCCAAGACACTGTTACTTTGCCTTGAAGCGGCAAGGGCACTGTGTTTCTTTAAGTGGCATCAAGTGAATTTATTTGAATTTGTTTTTGAAATTTGTTCAGCCTTTATATTAATCTTTGTCTATTTTATTCTTTTCACTTTATGCATCCCATCTTTCCATGTATAGTTTAGTTTATATGTAGAAATTCTTTATTATTCAGAAAAGTTATTTTTGCTTTTGGAGAGACAACCAAAAATCCTCAGCCTACCAGTAGCCTATATTTATCTGAGTTGTCTGTAAATTAGTACATGCAAACTCAGATCCAAATCTCCATATAGCTCTGTGTGCAGACAGTGCTTACCTCGTTCCTTCTCACGTACTCCTACTATCCTGATGAGCTGGAAGCTTTATCACTGAGAATTCACTTACTGCAAAAATTGGTATAGCAAGCCATTGTCAGACATTGCAGCAGCATCGTCGAACTTTAAATCCAGTATTTATTCACTTGATAATCTTAATATATAATTACATATTTTAAATAAAGAGTAATATATTAGTTTGTTTAATTTTAGATTTTTATTATGACTTGGCTTTATTTTTTACCAGAGCTGTTTAAGTTAAACCTAGTAAATATACATATACTAGGTATATTAATGCATAAATGTACATTATTGTAAACAGTGTAATTTTTATTGCCACACAAACTAGAGCCATGGCAGATTACTGACATTATTAAAAGGGCATTCATAATTGCATATAATGAAAACGTGTTTAAAGTATAGTTCTCTTCTGATTATACATTTGCCAACAGTGACTTTGAATGTAGTCCAATCTGAGTCGAAGAGAGCTTTAATTCAGGGGTGGACAGATTAAGGGGTCAGTTCACATAAAACATTTGTTTTGTTTTTGAGTTGGAGCTTTTTGAATCACAATTGGCTTTTTTTGTGTCTCTCCAAGACTGTTGGCAAGATCCTGTACCAAAGTTTCTAGTTTCACCCATTTAAGTAATTACAAAGATTCTCAATCTTTTATCAGAAGGTGAAGGCTTCACTGGCATATGTTTTCTAGTGAGGATATATTTGCCACTGGAGTTCCTGATATTTAAAAAGTCAATGGTTTGTTCAGCCCCCATCTTCTACTTGTTAATGAATTATGTTAGGCTAACCCTTTGATACAGAATTCTGGTTTCATCACACGCTGTTAAGATGCCAGAAAGCATGTCCCAGTCCCATTGTTAAGTATGGCCTACTGCAAAACAAGTTTATTCCTACATATGAATTTTGCAGCAAGAGCTCTCCTCTCTCATCCCTGATATAGAGAGCTCACCTACACATGTTCACTGCTAGATAGGTATAGGGTGTCATAGGCCATATGATGACACTTTACACTAAATACAAAAATAACGGGAAGAGATGCAACCCTTTTGTAATATTCTCTGTCTGATTGAAATGGCTACTCAAATAACCCATTTTCTGTATCAGAAATTTCAGAAGTTTGATTCTTAGGGTGATCTGATGCTTGATTTGAATTTCTAAACAGTGATCTGTTCCACATTACTGTCTAGAAATATATATGTTTGTGAAATGTCTGTGTACCACAGTGTTTAATGATTGTATGTTCGTCTACGTTGACTTTGGGGGGAGAGCATAACTATTTTACAATGTACAGTATTATGAATTATTTCAGGACACATAGATGATAATGACTCATTGGCCCAAACCTGCATGTATGACCATCGTCCTCCAAAGTCCCTTTCTCCTATATTTGAGATGGATCCTGGCGAAGGAATTGAACAGAGACTGAAGACCGAAGCTAGAATAATGGATATTGAAATTGAAGATCAGCAGTTTGTAGAGAGGGACTGGACACTACTGAAACAGCTGCTAGCTGATCATGGATCAGATGTTGATATCATAAACTCCGTCCCTGAGGATCTCAGCCTAGCACAATATCTAATCAATCAGACATTGCTCTTAGCTAGAGAGAATTCTAAATCTCAGGGCAAAGCATGGGGCGATTTGTCATCTCCGTTCGAGGATTCTACAAGCATCACAGTGACTAGTTACTCTCCTGATGAGTGTTCATCCCCCCATGGAGAATGGACTATCCTTGAATTAGAAACCCATCACTAGGTTCAATTGTTTTCACTGTTTTTGATCCAACAATCTTTCCAGGGTTTGTTACAGGTAACGGCTGAATGTTGTAATATCCCATCAGATAATTTATATGAAGCTATTTATAAGTATCTTATAGTCCTTTAATAATAAGTCGTACAGCTGTAGACTAAATTTTCCACAAAGCTTGTACTGGCCTATGCTTTTCTCTTTACAATATATATAAATCAAGAATGCAAATTCTTTTACTATAGTGTATACAAAATAAAAAAAAAAAAAATATATATATATATATATATATATATATATATATATATATATATATATGAAAATATGAAAAACAACAAACCGCTACATATAAACTTAAATCTCTGATTTCTAGCAAGTAGCCTGGCTTTGTTTTCTTCCAGCTGACACAGCTCATTTATTTACAGATGATAACAATAGTTGGGTTAAAAACAGCCTGTGCCAAGGGCACATTTTTTGTACTTGCCAAGTTTGTATCACATTGATTGGTCAAGCAAGACTTGGGCATGCCATTTGTGTGTGGTACTTGATAAGAGACTGTCTTGAGAAAATTCTAATTCGTATGAATGCTTTGTTTTCAAAATTTGATAATTGGTCTTTGCTTCTCAGAGCCCCTTAGGAGGCCAAAATGTAAATAAAATGGAATTGATATTACCACTCTTTGTAGTGTCTGTGTATATTATACAGTTTCTGTACTTTGAAACCTGAACCAAAATTTCTTGTTTTAAAAACCACTTGCCTACCGGGCACTTTTACCCCCTTCCTACCCATGCCAATTTTCACCTTTTGAGTGCTGTTGCACTTTAAATGACAATTGCATGGTCATGCAACACTGTACCCATATGAGATTTTTATCATTTTTTTTTTCACACAAATAGAGATTTCTTTTGGTGGTATTCAATCACCACTGGGTTTTTTATTTTTTGCGCTATAAATGAAAAAAGACCACCATTTTTTCTTTATTTTTGTTATAACATTTTGCAAATCTTTCTACACAAATTTAGGCCAAAATGTATTTAGTGAAAATAACCCAAATCATTGTTTGTTTAGTTGGTAGGAAAGTTATACTCCACAAATTGTGGTATACATCTAAAAACTTATAAATCCTGATGTACTGATGGCTGGTCTCATGTCTTGAGGCCCAAAAATGCCAGGATAGTACCAATACCCCCAGAATTACCGCTTTTCAGAAAGTCTGAGGTCTATAGTATGAGGCATGCTGAGTTTTTTGAGGTTGTCATTGTCATAATTTAGTGGAAAATGAAAAAATTCACAATTTTGTTTTTTTACATACTGTCACCAGTGCAGTACAGGGTCATCATGTAACTGGTGTGGCGGTGATCATGGACACTGACTGACTACAGTATGTCAATCAAATCTAGTGGTGGGGGGAGGCAGGGTTGAGCTGCACTGTGGTGCACAGGAAGAAGAGAAGGAGGCCAGAGTATCGGCGGGTGATCCCACAAGAGAAGGATCGGGGCTGCTCTCTGCAAAGTCATTGCACAGGGTTAAGTATGATGTGTTTGTAATAAAAACAAAACCTTACAATTACTTTAAAGTGTTGCTAAACCCAGGACCCTGCATCCACTCTATCTGGTCTCCCACAGTACAGAGAACATGGAAATGCAATTATTTTAGTAAATATAAACTGATAAATACCTTTTCTCATCAGCAGTTAGAGCAGTCTTGTGGCTTCTATCTGTGTCCAACCCAGCACTAGCTAAAGCTTGGAGGAGGAGTTTTCTTTCTGTTCTAGGAGGATGGAAATTCCCTGACCTTTGTCTGAACAGTGCTGTTGGCCCTGTGCAATCTCCCAAGAAAAAAAAAAAAAAAAACCTCTAGTAATATACACCATACTGTGCATGTGCAGGCCTACGGTTCAGTCTAGAAGTAAGTGGTGGTTGCTTGAAAAAGGGGAGGAACAGAGAAGAAAGGATCGAACAGCTTTTTTTACAGTGCAGAGGATTAACCCCTCAGGTTCCACAGTGAGTAAAACAAGCATGCTTTTACTGCATATACAGACTGATATTTTTGTGGGGTTTTTTTTTTCTTTTTTGCTGTCTGTCCTCCTTTGAACTTCTTTGCCTAGAGCTGCAGCAGGTGAGAGGATATCTCTACTAAATTCAGGGAAAATCCTTCACTAGACAGTTGCCACCAGAACAGGTGTTCCCATTGCAAGATTTGATATCTTTTTCTGTTTTGGTGACTACTGTAAAATGTTGATTCCCTTTTAACGTTCTATCTAGTTGACAATGTTCACCAGGACAAATAATGGTGAATCTCTCTAGCAAAGTCCTGAACAACTATAAAACGTGTCAGAGAGCTGACCTTTCCTCAAAGCTAAAACATGCTTTGGATTTAGGTGTACTGTAGTTTTTTTAAATTAATAGTGATGTATTTGGTAATCTGTACAACAGTTGCAAAATTCCTGCTTGGGGCCTGAGAGGAGGCCATTTTCTAGGCCTGTTACAGCGTGGATTTTCAGAAAATTGAAACTGGCACAGTGACTTTGGATGGGGTTGGTGGGAAAGGCAAATACAGGCAGCTTATAGTGATAGCAATGCATTAGAGTATTCATCTACCTGGTATGGGTATAGCAGCTGCAAGTTAAGTCAAAGTGGTAATAAAGGAAGAAAAAATTATATAAATGATTGTCTGCCACTAGCGTTAACGAAGCAGTCTTTGATTTTTTTTTTTTTTTTTTTTTTTACCCATTGATGCTGTTATTTTTCTATTCCTGCTGTTATTTTTCAGCTTGCTTTAACAGACCAAGTTGTACAGTAAAAGGCAGTCAGAGGGTTGAGAGAAACCATTTAACACTGAGGGATTCTTAAAAATGGTCTATTTTTATTCATTTAGTTAAAACAATTAGAAAACTATTTATTTAACTGCTTAAATAGTGTTAGCTAGAATTGGGATATCATTTTTTAATCACTAATTTACAGTCCATCTAAAGTACAAAAAATTGAATGGTCAGATGACTAAAAACCATAGGCACCCAATCCCCAAAAAAGTAATCACAGAGTAGCATGTATTGGGGAGTCTTAACTGTGCCAACACATATTACCAACAAATGAAGTAAAAACAAAAAAAAATATTTAGTTTTATTGTGTGAGAAATCTAAAACAACAACATAGAATCAATGCAGTTAAAAAACATAATTTTAATGCGGTTAGACAAAATTTGACTTTATATGTTGTTGCAGCTGTTTCTGCCATAATCTGCCTTCTTCAGGAGTCTTATGAGCACTGCACATGTCACTATTTAAATTAAATATAGATCAATGAGTAACAAAGGGAACCAACGACAAATCACCAAAACTTTTTTTTTTTTGTGCTACAAACATTGTTAAACATCATAGACATTGATGATAATAGTATCAATGAGTTCCCCGTGGGATGTCATACCAAATGATACCAAAAGTTCCAATGAAGGAGACTTAAAAGACAGCAATAGGCTTAAAGAATTTCATTGGCAAATGTAGGGGGCCAGCAGAGGATGATATAATTGGCCATAGGGGAGACAAGCAGCCCAAAACGTATGCGTGACATCGCCGCTCACGTGACGTCATGGCGCTACGATGCCACACGACGGCACTCGCATGCCGGGACAGAGCCAGCGCCATCTTTAATCATCCGCTCACCCAACCCAAAGACCTGGAGAGGTATCCCCACTCCAGCAGCAGTGGACAACACAGTGGAAACCCTAAGGGAGCCAAAGGATAGGGGCAAGAAAGGGGCAATGGCCCCAAATGCAGGAACCATACCAGCGCCACCCACAGGGGAGGGATCTGAAATTCCCACCCCATGAAGGGGCACACTGGGAATCTGTATGGCCAACCATCTACCCCCATATTCGCACCCCACATCACCCCAAAGTCCTAGCCAACAACATCAACAGCAATGAACAAAATCAGGCATATCCAGAACACCGGAAGAGCCACTGAGCCTGATCATAAAATTAGTAGTGACATAATAAGGGCCAATAATCTACTGTCCCTAAAAATGCCCCCCCCCCCCAAAAAAAAAAAAAAACAAATGGCATCACTTTAAGAACTCATGTACAAAGTTTAGACATTACATCAGACACCTAAAGTACACACGAACCAAAATTTCCGGGGGGGGGGGGGGAGATCCCCGCATCAGGTTTTTTTACACTAAAAAAAATCTTAAATCTATTAGTCCACTAGTCCATCTAACACTACTTTCTCCTGCAGTGCTGCTTTCCAAGATATTTCTGTTGCTCTTCCATAGAGAGAGGAGTCACCCTAAGGTGTCGTTCACACAGATACTTAAGCATACAACCATGTGAGGGCCATGTTGTGCTTGCATGGGATGCACAGGTGTTCCATACATTTGCAGCAGCTGCTCCCAATTTGACACCCATGTGGGTGTGTGCAGGTGCAGATCCCCGAACCCACATTGTGTTTTTGGTCAGACTGTCAGATCAAAATGAAGCAAGGGGGAGAAGGACTAATGGAGCCACAACATCTAAGGATTGGTAAGTAAGCTACAATATATTCCAATTTTTGGTTTTGGGGTTAGATACAGGTTAACATTATGAAGTCAGAGAAATTAAACGAGATTCTTTCTTTGCTCTTTGGTGAGTCTCAAGGGCTGAGTCAGAAACTCCTACTCCTAGAATGGATCTGAGAGCAATCTCCGAAAGCAGCAACTGCCAGCATCCTCTCAAAGATATGTATTGGTATTTTGATGGGGGATTTTGGGGGTGGCAGGCCTCATTTAAATGGGGGTATAAATTAATCTCCTCAAAACATTGAGAAACCATGACATGTCTTAAATTGTGTACTGTACTTGCTTTTAAGTCACCTATAGATGAGTCGGAAACCAAACTTAATTCATGTAGACCATCAAATCTATTGTTTTTCGCATCATTTGTGTTCCAGCTGCAACACGCAATTTTTGTGCTGCAATCAAAAATGTCTGATCCAACATGCTGTTTTTTTGGGGGTTTTTTTCAGAAACGCAAAACAAATGATAGCCCAACTATATGGGCCATTTTCGTTTTTCGATGGACAGAGATGGAGTCTTTAGGTCCCGTTTACATTTGGGCAATTTGGAATCGCAGGCAGAATCTGTGCCATTTTGCCGTACTTGTCGTGTGACTGAATATACGTGTAAAACCGTGCATGGTTCAGAGCTACAATTATGCTTTCTGAACTTCTGTGTTGTCCGCAACATGGAGCTGGCACACAGCAGCGATAGCAGAGTTCTGGCGGGCAAAGAGTTAAATCCATAGCACTGGGCTGAACACAGTACAAGGATCGCAGGACTCCAGCAGACAAAAGGTTAAGTTCGTAACATAGGCTGGACACGAAGCAGGGATAGCAGAATTCTGACAGACAAAGGATTAAGTCCATATCACAGGTTGGGGAGATAGCAGAGTTCTGGCAGGCAAAGGGTTAATCTGCACAAGGAACTGGACACAGCAGGAAAGTACAGGGATCCAGCACAACAGGGGCTAAGTCCTTGGCACAGGGTGGCACTCTAGCATAGCAGAGCTTAGTCCAGAGTCAAAGAGCAACAATGTGGGCCCAGAGTGGTAGGCCACAAAAAAGGTACAGAACAGTCCAGGAGCACAGAGCAGCAATTCAGGGACTCACCAGCCCACAGTGGCATCAGCAGAGGAAGTTTAGGCGGAGTGGCATGGAGAAGGTCCAAAGGGCAGAGGTCCTTCACAAACTCATCACGGGTCCTTGGAGGGCTGTGTGTCCTGGCTGCAGTTTCAAGACTACACAGGCAAGTCACAGCGTCTGTAAAGCCACACAAACGATGCAGAACTACAAGTCGCAGCAGTGCAAAAAGCAAAGCACAGCCCATACAAAACTATGTCTCCGCAGTTCAATGCCTCTTCTAGCGAGATGTGCTGCCATGAGCTGCTCTGTCCATCACTGACTTAAGCTCTGGTCGTTCTCCTTTCTGCCAGCATAGGGGCATTATATTGTGCCTTCAACAAAACTTCAAGCACCAGGTGCCAACACGTCTGGCTTTTTCCAGCTGCAGGACACTGCTGTCTGTGCCTCCCGCTGAGATCAACTTCATCTCTTGCCCCCTGCGAGGCACAGGAACACATAAATTTAATTTAAGCTGACTGCTTAACACACTTGGTTTTAACAAAACAACACAAAAATAAAATATTTCTGATTTCAGATCATGAGTTGGATTCTGCATTCCCGCTATGTAATATGTGAATGGGGCCTTACTGAATAAAGTAACCCTTAGCTAACAGATTTTCGCTTTTCTGATGTTAAGGAAAGATTATTTAATGTCAAGGTCCTACCTTTTTCCTGTGGTTGTTACTTCATGTGCTGGTGTCCATCTTGGATTCTGCTGTGCATGATGGGAGCCCTTTTATGCCTTCAGGTTTCTGTGGTCCATCCTCCAGAGGGGTGTGGCTGATGACATATAAGCCTGTGGCCCGCACATGCTCTTTGCACTTGTGTCTTGTGTCTTTGTGTTGCTGTTACTCTGTTCTGACTCTCGTGACTCTCCTGGTATCTGATTCGGCTTGTCTTGACTATTCTTTGTATCCTCCTTTGATCTGACCCTCTGTTGCTGAACCCGGCTCGTGACCTGTGATTCTCGTCTGCTGTCCTGTACTGTTCTGTCCTGTTGTTGTTGACCCCGGCTTGTCTGACTACTCTTTTGTCTCTTCCACCAGCTACACGCCATTGGCGGCGGCCATTACCGCAGCTGAGGTGTCTCGGGGGCCGCGACCTGGTTCCTGGCTGCGTCAAGTCCATCCCCACCATCAGGGGCCCTGGTGAAGGGCAGCCTGGGACTTAGACTCCGCGCCCTGAGGGACTTTGGTCTGTGGGTGGTGGTTGTCGTCAGCCAGTGCGTTGCATTGTTAGGCCTGCCTGTCCGTTCCTCAGCTCCTGCCCTGACATTTAAACAGTTGCCAATTATTTCTGGAAATATTACCAGCAGGTGTAAAGCCATTCTGAGTCCCCCAAACATAGGGTACAGTAGTATAGCCCATTTAGTGAATAAGCATACAAATATTTACTAATGTTAAGATATGCAAAAAATTGTAACCAGATTTCATTGCTCATTTTCCCTTTTTTGGATTAACAACTTGCCCTCCTGAGGATTTACCTCCCCTTCCTGACCAGGCCTTTTGTTTGCTATTTGGCACTATTTCAACTGGTAATTGTGCGGTCATGCAATGCTGTGCACAAACAAAATTCACGTCCTTTTTTCACACATAGAGCTTTCTTTCAGTGGTATTTGATCACCTGTGCGCTTTTTATTTTTTGCGCTACAAAAAAAACCCAAAAATTCAGATTTTGTCAGAGAGGCTTCCCTTTAGCTCTCATCTGACATGTTCAGAATCCTGTAGGCCTTTTCACTAGTGTACCTTTTCGTTGGACATTTTGGACTCTAAATTTACAGGTACATAGTGCGACTAACGGGAAAAAGCATCTGGCTGTCAAGGACTGCTTGAACCGCTATCAATAAAATTCACCTGCTAGTGCTGGCAGAGATCAGGCCTGATTCTGCAAACACTGCAGTTTCGTGTGCAATGTATTACAGGTGACAGTGATCAGAAATTATACTGACACTGCACTTATTGTTAGGGGTGGAAGGGAGAGTTGGTGCTAAACCCTAGTGCTGGCAGCGAACGGGGATGATCCTAAGTATCCTAAGATGATTCTAAGGGGCACTGGTATAGTTTTGTTCGTGATCAATATATTGATCCGTACAAACACTATACTAGTAATGATGGTGATCAGCGACCTATAGCGTGAGTGCGATAGTATGCGGGCAATCTAATGCTAGCTGACCCTGGCTGGGAGGGATGCTAACTGACCCTGACACTATCTGATGTCACTAGTGACAGTGATCAGTGAAAAATACTGTACACTGACACTGTACGAATGGCACTGGCAGGGTGCCAGAGGGGCAATCAAAGGGTTAAATGTGGCAATGAAGGTGTTAAAATGTCTCTAATGTGTGTGGGTGCAGTGTGCGGCTTTTACTCATGTGTGATGTCTCTTCTCTCCCTGGAACAAAATGGCTACAGGGAGAGAAGAACCAGCTAGATCCTGTGCCTGTACAAATAAAGGCACAGCTCTGCATCTCCATTCGCTGTAGGAGATTGGCGGAGTACTAGGCTAAAATCACTGGCCCAGACCTGCTGACATACACCTCCTAGAGCGAATGACAGCAGATGGGGGCGCTCTAAACTCGGAAGAGCATAGCGATGTACGGGTACGTTGCTTTGCTTGCAGTTACCGCCCGTGTACAGTACATGGCAGGCAGGAAGCGGTTAAATAATCTGGTTTCTAAAGTTTTATGCAAATATATTTCCTTAACCGTTTGCCCGCCGCCCTATGGCAGAAATACTGCTACAGGGTGGCAGGGCTGTGCAAAATCACGTGTGTGTGTGTGTATATATACGTAATTTTGCATATCCGGGTAGGGGGCTCGTTTGCGCCTTACCCGTGTCGCCATTGGCAGCTTCAGCTGTTGATCACTGGGTCCTAGCTAGTGATTCCCCACTGACAATCACCAAGTATCACTGACTGGGGAGAGGTCTGTATGTAAACAATACAGGTCTCTCCCCTGTCAGCTCCTGCACATTGCTTTGTATTGCTCTGCATTGCACAGCAATACAAAGCAATTTGTTTACACAGTACAACACACACATACACAGTAGTAAAACATCCCACAGTTAACCCTTTAATCGCCCCAGATTTTAATCCCTTCCTGCCCAGTGCCATTAGTACAGTGTCAATGCTATATATTAGCTAATACGGATCACTGTATTAGTGTCACTGGGGATGTCAGTGACAGTTCCATCCCCAAGTGTCAGAATACCCGCTGCAATCCCGCTATAAGTTGCTGATCGCTGCCATTACTAGTATTTTAAAAAAAAAAAAAATTCCAGTGTATATATACCGCCATTTGAAGACTCAATAACTTTCACGTAAATCAATTTACACGTATTGGGATTTTTTTTTTTTAGCAAAGACATATAGCAGAATACATTTAGGCCTAAATTTATGATGAAATTTTGATTTTCTTTTTTGATTTTTTTTTTTTTTATACTGGACATGTTTAAAAGCAAAAAGTCAATCTTGTGCTATAAACAAAAAAAGACCAACCAGTTTGAGAAAAAAAAAGACAAAAAATTACGCAGAGGCAATCAAATGCCACCGAAAGAAAGTTCTATTTGTGAGAAAAAAAGACAAATTTCATATGGGTGCAGTGTTGCATGACCGCGCAATTGTTAAAGTAACGAAGCACCGTATCGCAAAAAAATGTCCTGGTCAGGAAGGGGGTAAATTCTCTGGAGGGAAAGTTGTTAAAAGTGATTCTGTCGTGAGAAAAGTATGAAGGAAGCCCATGTTGCTCACGAAGTCTAGGGATAGAAGTATAGGATGTGAGATTTACCTTATTCCATGCTGCCTCCATCTGTACGACTGGGTCCCCTGTAGCCATCTCTCAGAATTTGGCTGGCAGTCAGACGCTAGTGTCATCAAGTTAGGGCCATAAATCCTGCATTGTAGATGAGCATGGCAAGCAACTACACGCAACCTGGAGTGTCAAGGGCCAAATTAAGGCAAGCAAAGGGTCACATCCAGCCTGTGGGCACAGTTTGGGGACCCCTGCTCTACCCCTAGACATAGCAAGCATTTACCTCTTGTAGGATGGGGGGGGGCAGGGGATGTGCACTGCAAGGGCAGTGTTTGTGTAAGTCCCGGAGTACAGCTTTAACTCCACCTTCATCTGCATTTCTTCATTGCGTTAGTAACCTTGTTTTTTTTTTTAGCGCAATTTCTGTTGATCCCTAAAATTCCAAATATTAAGTTTCCTGCCAATAGCCTCATTTCTTGGTCATGAAATACAGAAATTATTTTAAAACCATTTCTTTTCTGGTGGACACATTTTATCCAGAAATGTTTACAGCAGAGTGGCAAGCAAGCAAAAACACCGCTTTCTCTCCAGCATTTCTTATCAGGCAAATCTATTTTCCTTGTTCCCTGTGTAATCAATAATAATGGCAATTGCAGCCTCAAGTTTAAAATTACCCATACTTGAATGCTGACATGCTGTAGAATTGTTGGTAGATCTTCCGTGCTAAGAATAATCTCAGTGCTTTTTTTTTTCGCTAAGAACCAAGCATTAATCTTGCTCATTCTAAAACTTTCCCCCTCAAATGTGCACTTGATGTTTATCACTGGTTCCACACAACTTTCACCCAGGATTCACACACCTTTCCAGCTGAATCAAATTAGAAAAACTTGTAAATCTTATGTGAAAATAATTATAAATGGACACTTTAAAGTGGATGTAAATTCCAACTGAATTACATTTAGTTTGCTTAAAGTTGAGCTCCAGTCAAACCTGCAAAAAATAAGTCAACAGCTACGAAATACTGTAGCTGCTGACTTTTAAAGAACAGCCACTCACGTGCCTCACGATCCAGCGGTGTACTCACTGTAGCCCCTTTCACCAGCTGTCCTCGTTCCCCAGCATTGGCATCTTCAGTGAGGGCACCCAGCCTGTGACTGCTTGCGGCTCCACCACCAGGTACCCACTGCGCATGTGTGCCTTTTGAATGGTCCCGTAGTCTTCTGGGACCTGTCACAGGGCTAGGACAAGGGGTGGGCAGGATGGGCAGCTGCCCTGGACACAGCAGAGAAAGGGAGCAGAGAATGGATGCAGGGAAGTAAACCCATTCTACAATATGCATTGGTAGTTGGGGAGGGGGCACAGTTCCACATCCCTGCCCTTGGCGCTAGATGAACCTTTCCTGGCACTGCTGTCACGTGTTCCAGAAGACTACGGGGAGGGAGGGGGTGGGGGACAACTTCCAGTAAACACAATTCTGCGCACTCCTTACTCAAACAATAACTAAAACACCCAAAAGAAAAGTAAAACTTTCACTCTTGAAAGTATGTGTAAAAGTATCTGAACTTTTCTAAATACATACAATAACTTTCCAATATACCCAAACCGTACACATAAATATCCCAAAGAAAAATGTGCCACAAAATTGAACCAAGATAAATGTCAAAAAAATATATAATAAATGTCCCAAATGTCTCTGTACAAATATTTTTTAAACTCAAAAGTGGACTCGTGTCACTCTTTGTCATCCAGTGTAGAAATTCCAAAAATCCTTGTGAACCTCCAAAAATATAAACTTATGATAGTGTATTACCCTTTGACTAAATCCAAATAACAACTTCCGCTTCTGATTGCCTAGGCCAGTGGTCGGCAAGCCGCGGCTCGCGAGCCACATGCGGCTCTTTACACACTTTAATGCGGCTCTTCTGTGTGCCGGGCGCCCGCTCCCCTCCCTCCTCTCGGGCGGCCGCCCCAAAAGTCAGGACTCTGCAGCTAGCCCAGCAATGGGCAAACTACGGCCCGGCGGACCTTTTAATCCGGCTCGCGGAGCGTGGCAAACATTGGCTGTCAGGATGTAGGCGGGGCAGCGTGACGAACTCCTCTCCTCTCACAGTCCGCCCTGAAGACCGGAACGGCGCGGGAACACGGCGAGAGGAACGCGCGGAGCAAAGGTAAGTGAATTGACACAATATGGGGAATGAATTACTATATGGGGGATGAATTACTATATGGGGGATGAATTACTATGGGGGATGAATTACTATGGGGGATGAATTATTATATGGGGGATGTATTTTCAGTTTTAAAAATGTGGCTCTCAAAATAAATTTCAATCGTGGTTTTGGCGAGATTTGGCTCAGTTGAGAAAAAAGGTTGCCCACCACTGGCCTAGGCGATTGCAGCGAAAGTGGAAACGGGTACCTGTCAAAATCTGGTGGTGCCAGTTCCTCACAGAGAGCTGAGGACCAGTACTTGAAGTGGAACTTCCCCTTTTGGGTGGAGCTCCGCTTTAAGAAAAGTGTATCAAGCAAATGCCATTTTAAAATCCTTGTTTTACCATTTTTTTGTTTTTGTAATTTGCTGTATCTCAGTGCTTATGACCTCTTGGAGCCAGTTCTTTGTCAATAGGCATGCACTTCCAGCAATGGCTGCATAGCACTTCTCAGAGCAGATTTCCTAATTCGTGACAACACTTGACTGTGCCTGCAAATTGTGTGCAAAAAATGCCATTTCTGACAAGGTTACAATGCAAGAGCTCGGTTGGCAGACAGGAACATACCCTATAACAGGAAGCACCTGAACCTTGACCTTCATGGCACTATTATTATTATACAGTATTTATAAAGCGCCAATAGTTCGCTCAGCGCTGTACATTACAAAGGGGGACAGAACATGTGACAGAACAATACCAATACAATGCAAAACATGAGGGGATTGAGGGCCCTGCTCTTTCGAGCTTACAATCTAGGAGTCCAAGTATTTAATATATTGGAGCATACAGATTCAAACATTGAAATTTTCTTTTTGAATTTAAATCCAATCCCTAAAATCTCATAAGCTTTAGGTTAATGCATTTATAATTTAACCTGACTGTAACCTTTATCCTCACTTATAACCGGTTACCAATATCCTAACTCTTAGAATGTGCTCCTAACACTTAAAGTATAACTAAAGGCCAAACTTTTTTTAATTCTTAATAGAGTGGAGATGGATTAGAACGCCTGTCCGTTTTTATTGCAGACTGTGCCCCTGTTGGGGAAAGTCACCCTCTAAATTTGTCCTGTGTACTGTTATCAAAAAGTGAAAGTAAAAGAAACCCCAAATTTTGGGTTGCAACCAGAAAAGTAATTTATTATTATTATTATTATACAGGATTTATATACCTCCAACAGTTTATTAAAGGGAGACAATAAAGCAACAATACAGTTCAATACAAGAGGGTTAGGAGGGCCCTATTACAAGCTAAGAGGAAGGGGTTGGTGGTACAAAAGGTAATAACTGTGGGGGATGGACTGGAAGAAGGAATACAAGATTCCATTATTAGCTGAATGCAGGATAGGCTTCCATAAAGAGATAGGTTTTCAAAGATTGCCTAAAAGTGGGCGGAGTAGGTGATAGTCTGATAGATTGGGGTAGAGAGTTCCAGAGGATGGGGGAGGCTCTGGAGAAGTCCTGGAGATGAGCATGGAAGGAGGAGGTTGTGAGCTAGAAGACGGTTTGGATGATATTTGGAGACAAAATTGGTGATGTAATTTGGGGCAGAGTTATAAATGGTTTTATGTGATTGTTAATGTTTTGAATTTTATTAGTAGGGCAATGGAAAGCCAGTGAAGGGATGTCAGACATGGAATGATTGGTAAAGTGGATGAGTCTGGCAGCAGCATTCATGATAGACTGAAGAGGGGATAGCCTGCGATGAGGTAGGCCAATGAGGAGGGAGTTACAATAGTCAAGGCGAGAGATAACAAGGGAGTGAATAAGTTGCTTAGTGGTTTCAGAGGTTAGGAACGGGCGTATCTTTGGAGATGTTGCGTAGGTGAAGTCTACAAGATTTGGACAGTGATTGTATTTGGGGCTGAAAGGACAGATGGGAGTCTAGGGTTACACCTAGTACCCTGGCATGAGGGGAGGGACTGATGATTGTGTTATTGATCTTGATGGAGAAGTCAGGGGAGGGGGCATAGGCTGGAGGGAATAGTATGTGCTCCGTTTTAGAAAGATTTAGTTTGAGGAAGTGGAGTGACAGGTTAGTAATGCAAGAGGAGACTGAAGGGGTGAGGTGAGGAGTAGAAAAATAAATTTGTGAGTCATCAGCATACAGATAGTACTTAAAGCTGTGGGGGTTTATCAAGTAACCAAGGGAGGAGGTGTAGGGGAAGCTTTCCAATGGGGGCACTAGTTCTGGTGACCTGGAGGCCACAATGAATTCCCTTACTTTGCAGAGATTTTCTCACTTCCTGTTTTGGCTATGGGACAGGAAGTGAAGGTAAATCTCCCAAATGGGACAAATGGCAAAAAATAAACTGGAAGGGGCAATAATACTCCCCTGCTCTATCCAATATTAAAAAAAAAAGGTTTTGCCTATAGTTCTACTTTAACCTGGACCATAACCCTAAACTTCTAATTCTTAACCAAACCCCTAAAAACTTAGTGGGATTTCCATAAAAGGTAATGGAAGGTTCACGTTATTGTTAGTTTCCATGCCATAAACAAAAATAGCTTAAAAAAAAACATTAAACATGAAGGTTTTTACAAGAAAAAAAACCCCAAAAAACCTTGGGCCTGGCTTCTGATGCTTTCATGAGCTTTAGGTGTTGTCACTGTGCCTCCTGTTCGGCATGACCGCACAATTGTCAGTTAAAGTAACGCCAAAAAATGGCCTGGTCAGGAAGGGGGGTAAATCCTGTGGTTTTATATTCATGTTTAAATAAATCTTTAACCACTTTCCCTCCAATTTCATTTTAGCAATTTAACCGCATCCCCACCGCCCTATAGCAGCAATACTGCTACAGGGTGGCAGGGATCCGCAAAATCACGTATATATACGTGATTTTGCATTTCCGGGTAGGATTTTGCATTTTCTGGCATTCGCGGCCACGGCTGCCAGTCATCGGGTCCCAGCCGGTGATTACCGAGGATCTCCAATGGGGAGTAGGGCTGCTTTGTTTACCAACAGTCCTCCTCCCTGTCGGCTCGGGCGCACTGTGTGATATGTGCTACTATTTAGCAGACACACAGGGTGCCATTAACCACTTTCCATCCATAGGACGTACACGAACATCCTTGGATGGGAAGGATGATACCTTTTTTTTTTTTTTTTTTTTTTTTTTTTTTTTTTGTTAATGCTGGCAATTTTGTGTCCTGTAAAAAGTATTCCTAGCAGCTAAAGAGCTGCTGGATTACTTTTACAGTCAGCGGAAAGGGTTCCCCCCCCACCTCTTTTGCCAGGATCTCCCATATGAAGGGGGAGCCTGGTAAGGATGCGGCCGGTGGTATCCTGATCCTGAGGATGCCACCAGTGAGACACAGATGTCGTTCCTCCCACTGTGTGACATCAGAAACCGGAAGCAACAAGGATTTCATCACTTCTGGTTTCGGGCTCACATAAACAAGCCATTACCAGCTTGAACAAGCATCGAATCACACTGATCGTGGTGTGATCTAATGCTTTGGAGACCACAGAAGTGCTATGGGGTCTAATAGACCCCAGTTCTCTCCAAAACGATGACCTGTCCTGTGTACATTCATTGTGATCGCAATAAAAAAAAATAAAGTTAACAGTAAAAAAAAAAAAAAAAATCCAACAATAATAAAAAAAAAAATGTAAAGTGTCCCATCCCACTGTAAATGTGTGCTGCACTACCCTAGCCTTACAGGCACTCCCACTGAGGTTTATGGGTACAAAACACTTCAATACACAGATAAAAAAAAAAGTGTACTTTTTTTCAACGTAGGGTGACCGAAACAAACTCCTGACTTACAATACACATGCAAAAACGCCTGTTATATGACTGAAAAAAACATGCTTCAAAATCACCATGAAGACACTCTGCTCAGGTGTGGATGCAGGATACAATGTGAGTGCAATATCGCACTTTTACACCATTATAGGGCGTTTTTTTGTTTTTGTTAAATTTACTACACTTGGTTCTTCGTATAGCTTGCCCTACAGGATTGTTTACGTTCACTAGTATAACCGTTTCAATACCGGGCAATTTTACACATTCCTGCCCAGGCCATTTTTCAGGTTTCAGCGCTCTCACACTTTGAATGACAATTGCGCGGTCATACAACACTGTACCCAAACTAAAATTTTATCATTTTCTTCACACAACTAGAGCTTTCTTTTGGTGGTATTTAATCACCGCTGGGGTTTTTATTTTTTGCTAAATTAACAAAAAAAGACCAAAAATTTTGAAAAAAAAACACATTTTTCTTTGTTTCTGTTATAAAAGTTTACAAATAAATAATTGTTCTTCATAAATTTAGGCCGAGATGTATACATGTCTTTGGTGAAAATAACCCAAATTAGGATGTATTTTTTAGTTTGTAGGAAAGTTATAGAGTTCACAAACTATGGTATAGATCTGAATATTGATCAATCCTGAAGTACTGACGGCCAATCTAATTTCTTGAGGTCCAAGAATGTCAGAATAGTACAGATATCCCCAAATGACCCCTTTTTGCAGAGTAGACAGTCCGACGTACTTCATAAGAGGCATGGCAAGTTTTTTGAAGTTGTATTTTTGTCATAATTTTTCGGAAAATGAAAAAATTAAAAAAATTATTTTCACTATTTTTTTTTACATACTGTCACCAGTGCAGTACAGCGTCATCATATAACTGGCAGGGCGGTGAACAGGAACACTGACTGGTGACAGTATGAAAAAAAAAAAATATATATATTTTTTTTTTTTTTTTTTTTATTATATTTAATTTATTACATTTTTTTTATTTTTTTAAAGATTTTTTTTTCATATTTTACTATGACCAAAGTAGTACAATGTTACCATAGTAACATTGTACTACTTTGGGGAAGTGATCAGTATTTTTTTTTTTTTTTACACAATTTGCTTATAGCAAAGAATTACTTTGCTATAAGCAAGCATCTACCTGAATGAAATCGATTCATTCAGCTTTTTTTTTTTTTTTGTGCTTAGCTGTGATTTGGTCACAGCTAATCACATGACATGTGCATGTGATTAGCTGTGACCATTCACAGCTAGGCACTGGTATACAATGGATGGCATCATGAATGAAGCCATCCATTGTATACAACTGTCATGTGACCTGCTGTGATTGGTCACAGCAGGTCACATGGTACCAGCAACTGGAGCCGGTACTCGGATCTGTCATCGGCCGTGTCCGAGGTGCACGGCCGGTGACAGATCGCACTGCTGCGCCACTCTGCATTAGCGCAAAGTGCGCATGTGCGGGAGCACGCCAAATGGCGTGCACCCGGAGTGCAGAGGCACATTTGAAGCCGCCAAACGGCCATTGGCCGGGCGGCTAATGGATAAGGGCCTCTTTACACAGCCTTGCACAGCTGCTGCACACCTGAACCACTGCAGTTCATTCCAGCTGCAGTGAGCTGGAGGTAGGGGGTGGTGTGATGTGTATTTCAGCACGTCACACAGCTCCATCCCCCCCCTTTTTTTTTTTTTTTTTAGTCCTTGTACAACCTTTATTTGAAGTGTACAAAAGTGACATTTCATGTCACTACAGCACCATGGTTCCCTTCTGTACAGTGACATGTGATCCAGCCTGGAATGCTGCTACAAAATGCAGCATGTCTGCATATTATCACAGATCACTGCAGCACAGCCCTGGGCTGAAATGCACTGTGAGTAGAACACTTGGAAAACAGTTTTCTGTGTGTCCTAGGGGAAAAACACCAGTCACTGCAGCACATGGGAACTGGCCCCTAAAGTGGTTGTAAACCTCATTTATGAAATATGACCAAAGCATATCCCCATATAGTGTGTACTTGTCTCATTTAAGAGCACAGTGTAATTTCTATTTGCTGCCTTGCTCCTCTGCTGTCAGCATGAGTCACTTTTTGTCAAGTTTTCCTGACACCAAGAGAAAAAAGGTGACACGGAGGGAGCTCCCGCAGATTGAGAGATCAGAGCTATTTCTGTGAGCTGTGTGGAGGAGGGTGTGTCTCTTCCCTCCAATCAGCTCTCAGAGCTCTCCAGAGTGTAATTTCAGCTCTCCGCCCCCTTCTTTTCTGAACTCTTAGACAAACCTCAAAATTAAGCAGATTACTGAAGATAAACCGGTACAACCTGTGTGGGAAGATTTGTTTCATCTCTGTGTATCACTTGATGCCAGTCACTTCACTGGGTATATGGAAGGGTTCACAACCACTTTAACCTCTTGGCGCCAGCCGCACGCATATGTGTGGCCTCCCGGCATCCAAGCCTTGACACAGAGCGGCCGCACATTTGCGTGCAATTAGGATAAACATATGTGCACGCTCCCAGCACACATGTCCGGTACTTACGGAAAGGTCCCGATCTCCTCTTGCAATCGGAACCTTTCCCAATTGTGACCGCCGTGACAGCGAATCACGGCGGTCACGTGACCCTAAAACCCCGCCCCGCCTCTCGACTTCTGAAACCCTTAAGGGCCAGGAGGCGCCGGCGCCAAGGGGTTAAGCCAGTGGGTTCTCCTTAAAAACTAAGTCTGAAAATTGACAACGGACAAGATGGTTAAACAATATGAAGTGTTGTTACAAGTGATCCACTCTTCTGTGAAAGAAATCTATGTGGAAATCTCCGACACTGCACTCTCTAGCCTGCACTCATTTTATGGACGTCTCCCACAGTCTGCTTCCGCTTGTATTTTATTGTCTAGCCAAAAACAGACCAGATTTGGGAAATTCCCTCAAAATCTGATGTCGGGTCTGACGATGGCCGTGTATAGTCCTGGCCTTCTCTCCTCCCACTGACTCCATGAGACGGTTCCCAGCCTGCAGTACAGTCCTGGTTACCATAGCAACAAAGGCTGCTGCTGACAGAACAGGAGTAGTCAAACGCTTGACAAACATGTAAGTGAAATGGAGACACATAAAGGCAAAATTCATAACCACTGCCACCTCTTTCTTCTAGGTTCCAATAATTTGAGAACATTTAGATCAAAATGAAACGGCTCGCTAAGGGCCCAGTCACCCAGTGCACTGAGGTAAAGTATGTTGTTGTGAGGTGAGCAATGGACCCCAGTGGTGTGACTAGGCCCATCAGGGCGCATTCACATGGGGGGGCTGCTGGTGAGAACCTGTGATTCTCTCTGCTGTCAAAAAAATACCACCATCGGTGTATGAACGGCTGCGGTCAGCAATGGCGCACCTAGGTTTGTACCCTCTTCAGAGTAGTTACATGTGATTAGGGACTCTAAATGGTCCCCGGACACAGAGTATGTCCAGTAAAGAGTGGAACTGGCTCTGGACACCACTAAGCATCCAGTTTCTAAGTCACCATAGTACTGAGTGTTGCTGCAGCCAGACGTGGAGTTTAGCCGCATCTGAGCGCTGCAGTCCAGCCTGCTCAGGTCTGCTGTTCAAATGACCTTTATTGAGAAGGTGTCAGTAAACTGAAGGAAGTCTTATGAGTAAAATTTCAGCGAATGAGCTAGACTGGTGTAATCAATGATTTTATTTCATTTTATGGGCCACTGTGCATGCAAATATAGAACTAGGTTTGTGTAGAGTAATAATGCTTAACAATGACATCAAACTATCAGATATAAATGTCTGTATACTATATGTATGCATCTGTCTGCAAAATTAAATACTTGAAATAATCTGGGATCATTTGCAGTTTTTGCTTACAGTGAATGTTTTTCATCTGCATACATATCCTTGTCTACCCATTTTAAAAGTTTGCGGAAAATGGCGACAGGAGACAGAAAGGAAACTGAAACGTGGAGCACTACCGTGATCATGAGTAATATTCTAAAGGTATGGTTCACGTCCTCTAAACACTAAGCATCACATCTAATGCTAGTATAAAAATTCACTGTTACTAGGTATTGGGGCCAAATCTCTGTGTATAACCTCAGGGCCATGTCATAACAGTGATACTGACACAGATAGACACTGTGCCATTAAAGTGGGTGTGTCATGGGGTGTGGCTAATTCGATTAAGGGGCATGGTTTGCAATTGGTTTGAATTAATTTTGTAAAAGTGTAACTACCCATAACAACTTGATAAAAAAAATGTGTTCTTTCGCAAGGAGCATACATTCCACATGAATAATTATGCTATCAAAATTAGTGTGCGCTATAAATAGCCTCCAGCACTGCTCCTTTTTCTTGCTGTAAGCGGTCATTTTGCCAAAGCCCAGAGCCCCTGAAGAGCAGTAAATTATAAGGCGGAATTAACCCATCAATTTTAACAGTTTCAAAAAACCATTACATTCCTAGAATGCTGGGATTGCTAACTATCACATTTGTTTGTGCCCTCATCCAAACTGTCAATCCATCATGGTACCATAACTGATCACATATGCAGCACCATGGCAGTTGCAGATCAAACAGAACTAGCTTCCTTGTCTGTAAAGGATTGGAGGATTTAATTCTGCTTTAAGCCCCCGGTCACACTGGGTGCGACTTCCCAAATCCCATGCCAAGTCGCACCCTATTGTCCGTAGTTACAGTGGTCATATCTGTGCAGTTCCGACTGTGTCAGATGTCTTGCAAATCGCAACTCAAATTGGCATGACATCTGACTTCATTGTAAGTCGCTCAATTTCAAAGTCTGGATCGGTGTGACCAGGGTGTAAGGCTGTTAGCAGATCGGCCTCTACAAATTCGGTAGTGCCTAAAAATAGAGGGAAATTGAACATGTGCAGAGCAGGCTGAGACCGTGGGGTTGAATTACTAAAGGTAAATATACTACATAATATTACATAGTTAGTCTGGCTGAAAAAAGACAAAAGTCCATAACCATTAAAAAAAAAAGAAAAAAGTTATAATCCTATACCCACAGTTGATCCAGAGGAAGGCAAAAAAACCCCAGCAAAGCATGATTCAATTTGCTCCTGCAGGCAAAAGAAATTCCTCCCTGATCCCCCGAGAGGCAATCTGATATTCCCTGGATCAACTTTACCTATAAATGTTATATCCAGTTCAGAGGCGTACTGACAACTCATGGGGCCCCGGGCAATAGTGGATCATGGGGCCCCTGTGTCCTTGCCCAAACTCAAAAAAGCCTATGAAAAAGGTACCAGGGGCATCTCATGGGGCCCCCTACTGACCCCGGGCCCTCAGGCGGTGCCCGAGTTCCCAAATGGTCAGTCCGCCCACGATCCAGTTATATTCTGTGTATCTAAGAAAGAATCCAGGCCTTTTTTTAAAGCAATCCACTGAGCTGTTCTGAATCAACTCTTGAGGGAGTCTCACTGGGGGGGGAGGGGGGAGAGGCTCTTGTCCATATACTGTGCAGTTGCTTTAGATCCGAGGGGAAGCTCTGAAATGAGGCGAAGCTCTGATGATTTTCTTTCATCCAATCATGTGCAGGCAAAAATTCTGTTTTTATTATTTTTCTTTCACATTCCCCTCCGATGTAGAGCAACTGCACTTTCACTGTGCACTTGCAGTGCACAGCCTATTTATCTTTAGTAAATAAACCCCCGTGTATTACTGGATTTTAACCCCTTAACGCCGACCATACGCAAATTAGTGGCCCCACTGGACTGGGCTTTTTTCCGTGGGGCCGCTAATTGGCATACCTGTCTTTGTGCTGTGAGCCTGCCACATGGCACACTCCCAGCACACAGACCGGGGGTGTCACTGAGAGCCCCGAATCCTGTTCTAATGTTCGGGACCTGGAACTCCCAATTTCAGTTCAGGTGATCGCTGTTATAGCCACTGATTGGCTGTCACTGTGAATGGAGGAGAGAGATGCATTTTATCATTTTATTATACATTGTATAGCTCTCTGTCCTTTCAGAGAGAAAAAAAGATTGTAAAAATAATACAAAAATAAAATAATAGATAAAAATACCTAGATCAAGGTTAGTGTTTGGGTCAGGGTCATTTTTTTTTTTAAATGAGTATCAGTGTTAGTCGCAGGATAAAAAAAAAAAAAAAAGCAAAATGCACACTATTGTTTCTGAGCTGTACTACGGGTACAAACAACTACTAACACACATATGTAGTATCGCTGTAGTTGTCAGGAGCAGGAGAAATTATTTTAGATTGTTCTTTGGTGGTTGGTTATGGTAGTAGTAAGGTATATACAGCTAAATAAAAAAAAAAAAAAGTTTTTTAATATGTTGGATCAGTTTTCCTTTGATAATCAGGAGATATCCATTACCATTTACCACCAAATGAAAGCCCAATTTGTCCTGAAAAAACAAGGTATAATCCACCTGGATGCACAAAGTGGTTGTGATGATATGTACAGTTTTACTAACACATGTCAAAGTTACAAAATTGTGCTTAGGCTTTAAGATTAGTTTTACCCTTGGGTGTGAAGGGGTTAAACAGTTTAGGTACTTATTTGAAATGTTTTACATAGCTGTACCTGCTATTGGGGCCAGCCTGAAGTGATCATTTTATCAATTAGGTTCCACTTTAAGTTAATCATTTTGTTTTGTTATATTCATTATGTTAAAATTATTTTCAGAATTTGTTTTGTATATTCAAATTTGGTTAGTAAACTTCATTCAAAGTCAATTTGAATTTAAGAAGATATATTTGCCTTAATGTGTTTATTTTTTATGTACTCTGGGCTGGATGGAGGTGGATTCATCAGAATGATGAATGAATACAAAAATTAGTTTTTGTTTTATTGGTTCTGTTATGATTTGGAGATTCTGATTGATCTACCTTTATCCAACACAAACACAATAAGGGCATTTTCACACTGATCAGTTTTTCAGTTTTAAAAAAAAAAAAAAATGGAAGAAAAAGCATGACAAATGCATCCCTTTAAATCCTGTGGAGCTCTTCACACTGGTACTTTGTGTTTTAGGCTGCTTTCATACTGCTCCATTGCAAAAACGCAGCAAAAACATGTGTTTTTTTTGCGATGGTGCGTTGTGATTTTGATGCGTTTGCATCACATTTTTTCCCTGTACATGTGACTGGACAAAGCACTTCCCACAGGTGCATTGTGTTTTTGCCACATTTTCCATTCATTTCAATGAAGAGGTGCAATTTTCTGTTTTTGTTTTTTACTGCACCAAAAATGCAGCAAGTAGGACTTTAAAAAAAATGTAACTGAAACACAACAGACCAGTATGAAGCATTCCATAGGATTTAAAGGGGTGCATTTTTCATGTGTTTTTCGACTACTTTTTTTAACCAAGAAACTGATCAAAAATTGGATCAATATGAAAGGACCTTTAAAAGTCCTGCTTGCTGCTTTGCAGCATCTCAAGGGTAGACCTGCGACATGTCACTGGGGGCTGGCTGCAGAAAGGGGACGTGGCGGTGCAGGACTTAAGTTGGCCATAGATGGATTCAAATTTGGCCTGTTCAGCCAAATTGTGATCCTTGTGTGGCCACTCCCACTTGACAGAAATCAATCTAACCGGCTTGTTGAAAATTTTTTCCCGATCAGCTGACTGCAGCCGCTGCTCATTGTATTCTGACATCGGAGAGTCCCTGTTTTCAGAATACAATAGGGTTGCTTTACTAAAACTGGAGAGTGCAAAATCTGGTGCAGCTGTACATGGTAGCCAATAGGCTTCTAACTTCAGCTTGTTCAATTAAGATTTGACAAAAAAACATGACAGATGATTGGTTTCTATGCAGAGCTGCAACAAATTTTGCACTCTCCAGTTTTAGTAAATCAACTCTTATGTCTCAGTGGGGAGGATTCTTCTATCCACCTCGATTATGTGGATGGAGGAATCCATTTTTTTTGTTTTTTGGGGTTTTTTTTTTTTTTTGGTTCAGCCCACAAGCAGTGTTAGAACACAATAGCCCAACGGGGAAGATCATAGTACTGAAAGGGGGACTAACCCTCCTCCCAGAACACACCGGTCAGTAGCTGAGAGCACTGATCAGAAGCCGATTTTTTTTGTTCAGTTATGCCCAGGAGCAGACTGACAACTCATGGGGCCCCCTGGCAATAGGGGATCATGGGGCCCCTGTGTCCTTGCCCAAACTCAAAAAAAGCCTATGAAAAAGGTACCAGGGGCATCTCATGGGGCCCCCTACTGACCCTGGGCCCTTGGGCAGTGCCTGTGTTTCCAAATGGTCAGTCCGCTCCTGGTCATGCTCCTTCGACAGAAGCCGGACCGGCTGCCGTACAAACACGTTTCTGTTGAACTGGCTGATACTGCCCGATATTCAGCCCGTGTGTACAGGGCTTACATCTGTGGCAGTAGATCACAGCAGTCAAGTGCTGGATTTGCTGGCAGGTAAAGTCCCCCTATATAGCTAGTAAGTGTTTTTTTTCACTACAATAACTAACACATACAAACAAAACAAACAAAAAAGGCCTCATTCACACCAACGTGTTCCAAGAACATGGCCAGAAACCTATGAAAAATGCGGCAAAACGTAGCACCAAAACATTGTTGAAAGTCCTGCATTTTGTTGCGGGACAAAACACACTTGGCTCAGTGCAAAAAAAGGGCTGCCCATGCTGTCATGCAGCAAACAAAGAAACACATTCAGGTGTGAATGCAGCCTAAGGGAAGGAAGGCAATAATAAAAATGGGTGTTCACACCATAGAAACACAGTCCAGATGCATTCCGGATGCGTTTCTGCATTCAAGTTTTTTTTTTTTTGTTTTGTTTTGTTTTTTTTTTTCATGCATTCCGTTTTTTTTTCCCCTTCAGCTTGTGCGTTTTTGTGCTTTTCAGTGTATTTATGGTGTGTTTAACCACATTACAGAACAGTTCAGTTCAGAAAAAATGCAGCATGTTCTACTTTCTTTTTTCAAGAACTGGAACGCACCGGTGTGAACTATGCCATTGGAAACCATATACAGTATCTCACAGAAGTGAGTGCACCCTTCACATTTTTGTATATAATTTATTATATCTTTTCATGTGACAACACTGAAGAAATGACACAATGTAAAGTAGTGAGTGTACAGCTTGTATAACAGTGTAAATTTGCTGTCCCCTCAAAATAACTCAACACACAGCCATTAATGTCTAAACCACTGGCAACAAAAGTGAATACACCCCTAAGTGAAAATGTCCAAATTGGGCCCAAAGTGTCAATATTTTGTGTGGCCACCATTATTTTTCAGCACTGCCTTAACCCTCTTGAGAATGGAGTTCACTAGAGCTTCACAGGTTGCTACTGGACTCCTCTGACGACATCACAGAGCTGGTGGCTGTTGGAGACCTTGCGCTCCTCTACCTTCCATTTGACGATGCCCCACAGATGTTCAATAGGGTTTAGGTCTGGAGACATGCTTGGCCAGTCCTTCACCTTTACCCTCAGCTTCTTTAGCAAGGCAGTGGTCGTCTTGGAGGTGTGTTTGGGGTCGTTATCATGTTGGAATACTGCCCTGCGGCCCAGTCTCCGAAGAGAGCGGATCATGCTCTGTTTCAGTATGTCACAGTATGTATTGGCATTCATGGTTCCCTCAATGAACTGTAGCTCCCCAGTGGCAGCAGCATGAGCCCCAGACCATGACACTCCCACCAACATGCTTGACTGTAGGCAAGACACACTTGTCTTTGTACTCTTCACCTGGTTGCCGCCACACATGCTTGACACCATCTGAACCAAATCAGTTTATCTTGGTTTCATCAGACCACTGGACATGGTTCCAGTAATCCATGTCCTTAGTCTGCTTGTCTTCCGCAAACTGTGTGCTGGCATTCTTATGCATCATCTTTAGAAGAGGCTTCCTTCTGGGACGACTGTCATGTAGACCAGTTTGATGCAGTGTGTCTGAGCACTGACAGGCTGCCCCCCCACCCTTCAACCTCTGCAGCAATGCTGGCAGCACTCATACGTCTATTTCCCAAAGACAACCTCTGGATATGATGCTGAGCACATGCACTCAACTTCTTTGGTCAACCATGGCGAGGACTGTTCTGAGTGGAACCTGTCCTGTTAAACCGCAGTATGATCTTGGCCACCATGCTGCAGCTCAGTTTCAGGGTCTTGGCAATCTTCTTATAGCCTAGGCCATCTTTATGTAAAGCAACAATTCTTTTTTTCAGATCCTCATTGATTTCTTTGCCATGAGGTACCATGTTAAACTTCCAGTGACCAGTATGAGAGAGAGCGAGAACACCAAATTTAACACACCTGCTCTCCATTCACACCTGAGACCTTGTAACACTGAGTCACATGACACCAAGGAGGGAAAATGGCTAATTGGGCCCAATTTGGACATTTTCACTTAGGGGTGTACTCACTTTTGTTGCCAGCGGTTAGACATTAATGGTTGTGTGTTGAGTTATTTTGAGGGGACAGCAAATTTCTACTGTTATACAAGCTGTACACGCACTACTTTACATTGTAGAAAAGTGTCATTTCTTCAGTGTTGTCACATGAAAAGATAGAATAAAATATTTACAAAAATGTGAGGGGTGTACTCACTTCTGTCAGATACTGTAACTTACTATCCATGCATTTTGATGCAGAAAAAAAACGCTCTGAACTGCATGTGATGTGCACCGGCCCTAAAGGTTAATAAAGAGCCAAAATATTGAAGAAAAATGTTTGCACTGTAATTCATGAATGAAAGCCGCAATGACACCTTTCATTCATAAATGAATGCTGAGACCCACACTGTCAAACTGAAAGCTCAATCCTGCAGATTACACAAGGAGAATACAGCTCTCTGCATAATCATCAAAGCTTTGTGACATCCGGGCATTGTACACATGGAGCTTCTGATCTAGGGCAGGCACTTACAGTGGAGTGAAATGCCACTTGTTACATACAGAAAGCCTCAATCTCCCACAAGGGTTTAGTTGCACACATTTGCAAAGCCATACTGCCTTTCCAAGATAAATTAAGGGCAGGTTTGCTTGGAGGGAGCCCACTCCTCAAAGGTGCAGGAACACATTGTACACCCAGCAAGAGCACAATGGTAGCTGAAGGCATCCAATGTGTCCCCACATGTCAGTTTGACAGCTCAGTCCTACACAGTGCAGAGGAATTTGCCTCAGCTGTGTGCCCCATAGCACAGTGCCCAGGGCTTGTGCCTCTTCTGTGTTGGTCATGGTTTAATTTATGTGGGGAAATTTAACTCACACAGATCAGGAACTGATTTATAACAATGAATATTTGCTGAAACACATATTTATGATGCACAACTGTGTATTTTGTAATACTCTGTAATCAGAGCAGCATTTTTTTTTAGCCTGCATACTTAAAATTGTGTTTTACACTTGTCCCGTATAGGGTTCCAGGTAACCCAAAAAAATTCTGTACAAGTTAAATTACAGATATTATTTATACTTCCATGGTGTAATAAGCATATATGGTTCTGCTTACAGGATCATGAAGTAGCAACATCCTTGCAAAGCCAACGGCACAAAGTGCGTTTTTCAGAATCTGTGCAAAGGGGATCTGTCATTTTTCCACTGTCTGGTAAGAGACTGTTTAAGAACTGGGTCTCCAAACAGTGCTTCCCTTTCTCCTCCATCTATGGACCTTTCCCTGCCAGGGTACCACTGTACTGTTACGTACTAAATAGTATCAGAGAAAAGCCTACAATTGTTTAGCTTGCCATTACTTTTTTCAATGAATTCAATCCAGTCTGGGAAAATTTCAATGGCAGCAGGTAAGATTCTGCCTTGGTTACCAATTATTAGTGGGCAACTGGGGCTCATCCCTGGTGCTCCTCTCAGGTCAGGAGCAGATGCCAGCTTAGTGTATTCAAGCATAGGCAGATTCATGCAAACAATGCTTTCAGTTGACAGGAAAGTTCACACTATGGCACACTACCCTTATGTTAATTGTGAAGATGGCTAGTAATAATCAAATTTTAAAGGCAGTGTAGCTAAAACCAACAGGGTTCCAATGCAAAATCCAAACTGGGTCCACTTATGTTAACCACTTGACCTCCAGAGGATTTACCCCCCCTTAATGACCAGGCCTCTTTTTGCTACTCGGCACTGCACTAATTCAACTGATAATTGCGCGGTCATGCAATGCTGCACCCAAACGAAATTTACGTCCTTTTTTTCACACAAATAGAGCTTTCTTTCGGTGTAATTTGATCACCTGTGTGCTTTTTATTTTTCACGCTATAAACAAAAAAAGGCCAAAAATTTTGAAGAAAAACAATATTTTTTACTTTCAGCTATAAAAAATATATAGTAAACTCAAAGTTGGTTATAAATTTAGGCCAAAATGTATTCTGCTACATGTTTTTGGTAAAAAAAATCCCAATAAGTGTATATTGATTGCTTTGTGTGGAAGTTATAGCGTCTACAAACTATGGTATAAATCCTGCAATTTACGCCATTTTTCTGCTATTCAGCGCTGCGCTAGTTTAACGGACAGTTGCGCGGTCATGCAATACGATACATAAATGAAATTTACATCCTTTTTTTCCCCAGAAATTGAGCTTTCTTTTGGTGATATTTGATTGCCTGTGCGGTTTTCATTTTTTGCGCTAAAAAAAAGGCTGAAAATTTTGAGGAAGAAAACAATATTTTGGACTTTTTGCTATAAAACATGTCCAGTAAAAAAAAAATGCAAAAATCAAATTTAGTCATAAATTTCTGCCAAAATGCTTTCTGCAACATGTCTTTTCTAAAAAAAAAAAAAAAACTCAATACGTGTAAATTAATTGGTTTATGTGAAAGTTATAGCGTTTACAAATGGCGGGAAAGATACTGGGATTTTTAGTTTTTTTTTTTATACTAATAATGGCGGCGATCAGCGAATTATAGCGGCGATCAGGGACTTATGGCAGCGACCAGCGACTTATGGCGGGACTGCGGCGGACATTCTGACATTGGGGGGTACTGACTTGGGGTCACTGACATCCCCAAAAACACTAATACAGTGATCAGTGCAAAAAAAAAAAAACACTGACACTGTACTAATGGCAATGGGGAGGAAGGGGTTAACTTTATTTAGCAGGGAAGGGTTATAAGAGTGAGGGGGAGTGTTTTACTAGGGGGCGGGGATGTGTACTGGACGGGACAAGGCTGATCGTGAAAGAGAAACTGTTCTTTCTCGATCAGCTCATCCTCGAGCTGACAGGGAAGTGAGAGACAGCACAGCTACTGCAGCTGTGCTCTCTGTCACTGTTTGCCGCCGATCACCGGGAGATAGCCGGTAAGGACCGGCTGTGACCCAGCGACTCACATCTGCGGCGGTGATCGGCGGGACAGATAGGGCGGCGGCGCGCCTCGCGCGTGCCCCCTATTTGTTTACAAAACACATGTTTTAAAACGTGGTTTTGCCTGCCAGTGCCACCCTGCCGCCGTATATCTACAGTGGCTGGGCGGCAAGTGGTTAATTGTACTTTTTTTTTTTTTTTTTTTTTTATAGATCTGTACCCTAATGATTAATGTTAACCCCTTGGCGCTGGCGCCTCCCGGCCCTTTAAGGGTTTCAGGAGGCGGGGAGGGGTTTTAGGGTCATGTAACCACCGTGAATCGCCGTCACGGCGGTCACATGATCGGGAAAGGTCCCGATCGAAAGAGGGGATCGGGACCTTTCCATGAGTACCAGATGTGTGCTGGGAACCCGCAGGGCGCGCGCTCTCAGCACATATGTTTTTCTTAATTGCACGCAAATGTGCGGCCGCTCGGCGTCAAGGCTGGGAGGCCGCACATTTGCGTGCGGCCAGCGCGAAGAGGTAAAGCTCTTGGGTGCCAGTTTTCATTTATATAAAGTATAGCTTACTTAAAGTGTTTCATTTACTTAAGGGATTTTTTTTTTTCCTATTGTATACACATTGCAAGGACGTTATCACACTTTATCACAGATAACCAACCTTTTCTGTTCTGAAAAGTGAAAGTACTATTCACTCCCCCCCCCCCCCCCTTTTTTTTTTTTCTTCACCTGAAATGAGGGCATGTGCATTTTTGGTGCGTTTTTCCGCATTCCAGTACAGTTTAGTGCAGAAAAATGCAGCATGTTCATTTTTTTTTTTCTGGAACGCACTGAAACTGACTGTACTGGTGTGAACTATGCCATTGGAAACCATATAACTTACTATTCATGCAGAAAACTCTGAACTGGCCCTGAAACATAAGTGAAGCTCCTCTTTAATGTAAGCTTTGCCATCACTTTTATCAATCTTTGTTAAAATATTAAACGCTCAGTGTATTTTAGTTCATGACTGAGCACAATAAAATATACATTCATCTGTAAACTTTTTTAAAATTTTTTACCCCAGCACTTTTAATTTACAACTTTCAGTGCAGCTGGCTCCTGCTCTCTGTGCTGCTTTTCCTGAATTTCTGCTCATCACAAGGAAACCATTAACAGTGGACAGTGCAGTCTGGAGCCAGTCTGTTACCTAGGAGTAGCAGGATAATCACTTCTATCCTAGGCTATGGGGCTGTGTGTTCTTATTGATGCAGTGTGGAAGACACAACTCTAGTCCCTGCATGTACAGGTGACTCCATACGCTGATGCAATGGACGTTATCGGTTATATCGAGTGATGCTGTTTACTATCCTTGGGTAGACTCCACCATTGTAACTGAACATCAAATCAAAGATAGAAAATCAGAATAGCTGCAGATTACGCATTTTGTTACATTAAGTTACAAAATGGCGTCTGTAGAAAAAAAAGTGGAATTTTAAGTATTCCTGCCATAGCCTCAATTAGCAGATAGTAGAACGGGAAAATACAATGATTTTCTGAAGAGTGTAGCTGGAGTGCAAAAATGTAGAAAACCTACTATATGTAATATATTAATTATGCTGCTAGTCAACCACCCACCTACGTTGGTGATGTCATTTGTGACACTGAAGGTGGCTAGCTGAGATGTAACAAAAGATCACTGCTAGGTTTGAGGGTTTGAACGAGTATTTATTTTATAGCATGCTTTGTGGATATATAGTACTGTGCTTTTTCTTTTTATACTTTTACTATGGCTACAAATTTGTGTGTATACATACATACAGTGAAAGAGAGGGAGGGAGTGTGTATTAACATAGTAAGTCACAAATGAAATAAGCCTATTCAGAAAATATATACAATAAATACTGTATTCTGAATAGGCACATGTTCTATGTTTCTCATTTAATCTGTGACTCAATTACTGTAGGTAATGAAGGAGAATGGGGCAAACTCGGTTTACTTGCTATTATGAAATGTTTTTCATTATCTTACATTCTAATGTATTTACGTCAATGTACTTGGCTAAATATAATACTATGTATTCAGGTTTGATTATATTCACAGTGGAAGATTCAATAACTCGTTTTAATATATACAGTTGTGTTCACAATAATAGCAGTCAGACATCACTAACCTGATCAATCACTGTTTTTGGTAGAAATGATATTTCTACATGGCAAATAATTTACTAGCAGGTGTAGTAGAGTAATAGAAATCCAACAGACCCAACAGTCATGACATGCATGCTGCTGATTCTGTGTAATTGAATCACTAATTGAAAGGGGCATGTTCAAAATAATAGCAATGTGGAGTTCTATTAGTGAGGTCATTCATTCTTTGAAAAACAGGTGGCAATTATTGCCCTTATTTAAGGAAGAAAGGCAGCAAATGATGTACATGCTGGTTACAGTGCATTTCTCTCTGAAATTCTGAGGCAAATGGGTCGTTCCAGACATTGTTCAGAAGAACAGCGTACCTTGATTAAAAGGTTGATTGGAGAGGGGAAAACATATAAAGAAGTGCAGAAAATGATAGGCTGCTCAGCTAAAATGATCGCAAATGCTTTAAAATGGCAACCAAAACCTGAAAGACTTGGAAGAAAGCGAAAAACTACCATTTGAATGGATAGAAGAATAGCCAAAATGGCAAGGACTCAGCCAACAATCAGCTCCAGGAAGATCAAAGAAGGTCTAAAGTTACCTGTGAGTACTGTTACAATTAGAAGACGCCTATGTGAAGCCAAGCTATCTACAAGAAGCCCCCGCAAAGTCCCACTGTTGAAAAAAAGACTTGTGCTGAAGAGGTTACAATTTGCCAAAGAGCACAGTGACTGGCCTAAAGAGAAATGGCGCAACATTTTGTGGACTGATGAAAGTAAGATTGTTCTTTTTGGGTCTAGTGGCCGGAGACAGTTTGTCAGACGACCCCCAAACACTGAATTCAAGCCACAGTACACTGTGAAGACAGTGAAGCATGGTTACGCAAGCATCATGATATGGGGATGTTTCTCATACTACGGTGTTGGGCCTATTTATCGCATACCAGGGATCATGGATCAGTTTGAATACATCAGAATACTTGAAGAGGTCATGCTGCCTTATGCTGAAGAGGAAATGCCCTTGAAATGGGTGTTCCAACAAGACACCGACCCCAAACACACCAATAAACGTGCAACATCTTGGTTCCAGGCCAACAAGATTGACGTTATGAAGTGGCCAGCCCAATCCCCGGATCTTAATCCAATAGAAAACTTGTGGGGTGACATCAATAATGCAGTTTCTGAGGCAAAACCAAGAAATAGAGAAGAACTGTGGAATGTAGTCCAATCATCCTGGGCTGGAATACCTGTTCACAGGTTCCAGAAGTTGGTTGACTCCATGCAACACAGATGTACAGCAGTTCTCAGAAACAGTGCTTATACAACCAAATATTAAGTGATTCAAAGGAAAGCAAAATCTTCAAACATTTTTCAGTTTATATAGTGAATGTTTGAGTTTGTAAAGAATAATACAAACTGCTATTTTTTTGAACAGTCTAATATTCACTTTTCTTAAATTTTTTTTAGAGGAACAACACAAATTTGATATATTTTTCTTCATGTTTTGATTTGGAATAGAATGTGTAGTGTTCCCAATGCATTTGTGTGTATGGAAATAAAAGCTATTAGGATTTTGAGCTTTATTCACTTTTTCAACACACTGCTTTTATTTTGAACACAACTGTACATATATAGGCTGTGCATAAAGATCTAGTTTCACCAGTGAACTGAACATTTTCTTTGATGTTTCCTAAAGAGAACTTACCATTTTATACCCTCTGTACTTTAGCAAAATATGAAATTACATAAACAGGATTTCTGCAGAGTGAGCATCCTCCAAAGATTAGTTGAAGGGAATTCCATCCATTCCTCAAAACTTTTTTTTATAAGTTTTTATACTATAAGATACTTGTCGTATTTGCAATTTATTTTTCACTTTTTTGTGTCTCAAGGAATTGCCTTTTTGTTGGCAAATGCTCAGGAGCTATTTGATACACCTAGTGAAACGGTACATGATAGAATCCAACAGTTTATATCTGTTCATCGAAACAGCTTCTTAGTAATAGTAGCAGCTCTCCATGGACCAGAGGAATGGGACTTAATGTTCAGCATTCAGCTGAGGTAAAGATTTACATTTCAAATCACTAACCATAGATTGTATTGCTTTTAAACACCTGGTTAGCTTCTGTGCTCCCAAGTGCATTCAATTTTTATGTGCATGGATTTGTAAATTATCAACTAATGCAGGCCATAGATGGGGAGAAAAACGGCAGATTTTCGGCCGATTAACGGTCGGTCTAAAAAACTTACCTGACCACCAATTATTACGAAAATCGGCCGATTAATGAGTAACCTATAACGGGAAATGATGTCATTTTGTGGCCTTTGTGATCCTTTTTCGGAAAACGATCGTTCGTTTTTGACCATCAATGAGGATAAAGTCGGGCGTTTTTCGAAAATTTTCCAACATCACCGATAATCTGAAAGTCCAAAATACACGAAAAACGGCCGACAAAATCGTCCACTAACGATAAGATAATCGGCCGGTTTTATTTTCGGACGAAAAATCGGCCGTTTTTCTCCCCATCTATGGCCTGCATAAGTCTATAGGGACTTATTGACAGAATCTATCTACATATATATATATATGTAAATAAATATATATATATATATATATATATATATATATATATGTGTAAATATATATATGTGTAAATATATATATGTGTAAATATATATATATATACAAATGTACAGTCATGGCCAAAAATATTGGCACCCCTGCATTTCTGTCAGATAATGCACCACTTCACCCAGAAAATTGTTGCAATTACAAATATTTAGGCATTCTTGTGTTTATTTGTTTTGTTTGTATTGGTATGATACAGAAAAGTGGAGAAACAAAAAGCCAAATCTGACAATTTCCTAGCAAAACCATCTAAATAGACTGGACAAAATTATTGGCACCTTCTCATAATTGTAGGAAACAATTGCATTCCAAGTTTGTGATGCTCCTGTAATTTGTAATTAAACTCACCTGTATCAATTAAACAGGTGCTGACAAATGTAAAAATCACAGCAGCAACCATTAAAATGGTGAAAAATTGACTCAAAGTTTCTGGTGTGTGTCTCTGCTGCTCTTTCTCTTCCCCAAGCTCGATGTGGCACAAAGAATTGTCTGAGGATTTGAGAACAAAAATTGTGGAAAAGCATGGACAATCTCAAGAGATCTTAATGTTTTTGTGTCCACTGTGCGCAACATTGTCACGAAGTTTACAGCCCATGGCACTGTAGCTAATCTCCCTGGACATGGACAAAAACAAAAAAATGTATCAAAGATTGCAATAAAAGATTGTTTGAAGGGTGGCTAAAGAACCTAGATCAAATTCCAGACAGATTCACGCTGACCTTCAGGCACAGGGTACAACTGTGTCAGCTCACACTACAAGTTGTCATCTGAATAAAAAGGGACACTATGGTAGGAGACCCGGGAGGACCCCACTGCTGACACAGAAACATAAAAAAGCCAGATTGGGGTTTGTCATAAAAAAATTTGGAAACAAAATTACAGCTTTTTAGTAAAGCCCATCATTCTACTGGTTTCAGAAAAAGCAATGCAGTCTTTAAAGAAAAGAATACAGTCCCTACATTCAAACATGGTGGAGGTTCACTGATGTTTTAGGGTTGCTTTGCTGCTTCAGGCACTGGATGTCTTGACTGTGTGCATGGCATTGTGAAATCTGAAGACTACCAAAGAATTCTGGGATGCAATGTACGGCCCAGTGTCAGAAAGATGGGTCTTACAGCTGAGTCCAGATCGCAATCCCATAAAGCACGTGGAGAGATCTCAAAACAGCAGTTGGGAAAAGGAACCCTTCCAATCTGGGAGACCTGGAGCAGTTGGCAAAAGAAGAGTAGTCCAAAATTCCAGTAGAGAGGTGTAAGAAACTCATTGTTGGTTACAGGAAGCAATTGATTTCAGTTATTTTTTCCAAGGGGTGTGTGATGATTGTGCGAAATAGAGACATGGACACTGACAGCCATCTTGTTAGGTCGTGGCCATGTTGTCTCTCCTGTCCTCCCTCCTCCCTTTTGAATGGAATGTGAGGCTGTAAGTGAACAGGGGTCAAATGTGCCTCTTATCTAAAACACAGCTAGATAAACTCCATGGCTGTAAACCACTAATTAGCCTGGTTCCAGGGGGTCTGCTTGAAAACCACTTTCCTCTGCCCGATCGTAAAACAATAACTGCAAGTCATGACCTGTTAGGCCAGTGATGGCGAACCTATGGCACGCGTGCCAGAGCTGGCACGCAGAGCCATCTCAGTGGGCACGCCCTGAAGAAGAGGAAGAATGCGCTCTTCTGTGCACCCCCGGGGGCGCGCATCGGGCGATCTCCGTGATCGCTGTGTCCTACGGACACAGCTGATCACGTGACGTGGTAAAAGGCCAATCACTGCGGCCTTTTACCACGTGATCAGCTGTGTCCAATGACACGCTGATCACCGGGAAATGCAAATGCCGGTTCTCGGCTGCACTTTCCTCACGCTGTCAGATCGTGAGGAAAGTACTGCCGAAAACCGGCAGTTGTCAGAGCATGGAACGGCACCGATCATCAGGGTCACTGATCATCAGTGCCCTGATAATCGGTGCCCAGCAGTGCCACACACAAGTTCCGCCCACCTGTGCCCAGCAATGCACCCACCTGTGCCCAGCAGTGCGCCCACCTGTGCCCAGCAATGCACCCACCTGTGCCCGCCTGTGCTGCCCACCTGTGCCCAGTAGTGCCACTCACCTGTGCCCAGTAGTGCCACCCACCTGTGCCCACCAGTGACACCCACCTGTGCCCACCAGTGCCACCCACCAGTGCCCATTAGTGCAGCCCAGCAGTGCTGCCAGTCAGTGCCGCCAGTCAGTGCCCAGCGGTTGTGCCAGTCAGTGCCCAGCAGTGCCGCCAGTCAGTGCCCAGCAGTGATGTCAGTCAGTGCCACCTATCAGTGTTGTCTATCAGTACCCATTATCAGTGTCGCCTATCAGTGCCACCAAGCAGTGCCGCATATCAGTGCCACCTATCTGTGACACCTCATTAGTGCCACCCATCAATGATGCCCAGCAGTGCCGCCGGTCAGTGCCGTCTGTCAGTGCCTCCAGTTGGTGCTATCAGTCAGTGCCGCTTATCAGTGCCCATCATTTCCTGCATATCAGTGCATCACCAGTGCCTCCTCATCAATGCTCACCAGTGCCGCCTCATCAGTGCTACCTATCTGTGCCGCCTCATCAATGCCCATCAGTGCTGACTATCAGTGCAGCCTCACCAACGCACATCAAAGAAGAAATATTACCTGTTTGCAAAATTTTAGAATAGAAGCAAAGGAAACCTTTTATGTTTTGAATTTTTTGCTCTTTTTTCATTTATAGTGCAAAAAATAAAACACCCAGTGGTGATTAAATACCACCAAAAAAAGCTCTATTTGTGTGTGAAAATGATAAAAATTGCATATGGTTACAGTGTTGCATGACCGCACAATTGTCATTGTTAAGTGCAACAGCACTGAAAGCTGAAAATTGTCCTGGGCAGGAAGGGGGTAGAAGTGCCCGGTAGGCAAGTGATTAATTTCAGTGTTGGCACTTTGAAATAAAAAAGTTGGTTTTGTGTTGCAGTTTGGGCACTCGGGCTCAAAAAGGTTCGCCATCACTGTGTTAGGCCATTAGAGCTAGAATGTGCAATAAACGCACATTCCACATGAGTCATTTTTTATACAAATTCATAAACTACAGCAGGGACTGGGTACCTTTAATATGAAGCATATATTCGGATAGGTCATTTTAATATGAGTCACGTGACACCTTACATCCCTAGGTTAGCACCTACAAGAGAATAGAAAGCAATTTCTTTTATCCGGAGTAGCAGAGATGTGCTAAGTTTGATATCTGTGTGTTTTAGAATATAATTCTAAATATTAATCTGCCAGTTGCTAGGATGCTGCCTGTACCTATTGAAGGTTAATGACCGTAGTATGAAATTGTAAGTGATTTGGTCATAACCTTGGTTACTGCCTAACACCCATCCCCAAACTGGATGATTGGTCATTTGTTCTCAGGAGACACCTCTTTGAGATGATAGAAAAAGACTGACAGCCTGGAGAAAAATTAGCTCTCCTTTTAACCACTCGCACTCCTGAGGATTTATCCCCCTTAATGACCAGGCCTCTTTTTGCTACTCGGCGCTGCACTAATTCAACTGATAATTGCGCGGTCATGCAATGCTGCACCCAAACTAAATTTACGTCCTTTTTTTCACACTAATAGAGCTTTCTTTTGGTGGTATTTGATCATCTGTGCGCTTTTTATTTTTCACGCTATAAACAAAGACCGAAAATTTTGCAGAAAAAATATTTTTTACTTTCAGCTATAAAAAATATATAGTAAACTCAAAGTTAGTTATAAATTTAGGCCAAAATGTATTCTTCTACATGTTTTTGATAAAATAAAATCCCAATAAGTGTATATTGATTGCTTTGTGTGAAAGTTATAGCGTCTACAAACTATGGTATAGATACTGCAATTTGCGCCATTTTTTTGCTATACAGCGCTGCGCTAGTTTAACGGACAATTGCGCGGTTATGCAATATAGTACATAAATGAAATTTATGTCTTTTTTTCACACAAATAGAGCTTTCTTTTGGTGGGATTTGATCACCTGTGCACTTTTTATTTTTGGCGCTATAAACAAAAAAATGTTTGAAGAAAACTTTTTTTTTTTAAAAAAAACTATTTTCTCGTTTCGGTCATAAAAAATATCCAAAAAAATGAAAATCTTGTCATAAATTTAGGCCAAACATGTTTTTGGTTAAAAAAAATCCCAGTAAGTGTATATGGATTGCTTTGTGTGAAAGTTATAGCGTCTACAAACTATGGTATAGATCAGGGGTAGGCAACCTGCGGCTCTCCAGCTGTTGTGGAACTACATTTCCCATGAGGCATTGCAACATTACAAAACTGACAGTTACAGCTATGACTTGCAGAGGCATGATGGATTTTGTAGTCCTGCAACAGCTGGAGAGCCGCAAGTTGCCTACCCCTGGTATAGATAATGGAATTTACACAGCTTTTACTTTCTGACTGCTCATCACGTTTCTTGAGGTGCTAAAATACCAGGATAGTACAAACACCCCCAAATGACCCCTTTTTGGAAAGTAGACACCCTAAGCTATCTGCTGAGAGGCATATTGAGCACCTGCTGGTAAAAGTCACTGAAGTCATTGCTCAGAATTTACATGCTGATTCATACTGCAAATTAAAGGCTTTTTCAGGCATGCTACCTGTCCCTGCTGGTGAAGAAAGCTTTGAAGTATGGAAAGATTTTGCACAACAAGTGATAGAGGAATGGACTTGCTCAGAGGAAAAGAAAAAACAGCGCATCATGGAAAGCTTAAGACCACCAGCATCCATTATTGTTCGAGCTTACAAGGACACATGTGAGTACCAGTGCCCAAGAATATATTGATATTTTGACAGATGCTTATGGACTGCACCATGACCCGGATCAAATGCTTGCTGATTTTAAACAGACAAAGCATAAAGAGGGAGAGGATGTTTCTGTGTTTGTGAGGAGGCTAGAAGTGCTTCTAGGAAGATTGCTCACTGAGAAGATCATCTCTCCTACAGATGTTGATAAATTAAGGACTGCTCAAATCATAAAGGGGTTACTGCCGCATCACCCAATGTCACCGGTCCTAAGAGTTGTTTTGAGAGAGAGAAACTTTACTTTTACTGAAACTATGACTGAAGTAAAGAAACAGGAGGCTGATATCCTTTTTAGTACCCCTTCTAAAAGCAAAGTTCATCAGAGCTCTTCGGGTGAGCACAAAAATGAGACTGTTGCTAAAAACAAAGAAGTTGGTAGACTTCCACAGCTTAGAGCTCTATCTGCTGATAAAACCTCCAATGATAAGCCTCTCTTCCACATTAAATGTTTCCACTGTGCACAAACAGGCCACACAGTTCGTCAGTGTCCACTGCTTGCTGATAGTTCTGAAATTCACAGTAAAGCTGGACGAATGTATAAAAGAAAACAGGGAAAATCAAGAAAACAAATGTTCACTAAACTGCCTGGAGTAGGCCGCAAATGTACTTTTAATTTGTTTGTTAATGATTGTCAGGGACCATCGCGACGCATGGGTCTACACATGCGTAGGCATCTGTCAAGACGTACAGGTAGCAGGGCACTAGGACCCAGGCGCATCCGTCGTCTTGACAGTACTAGGCAGGCACTGGGACCTAGGCGGCGACTGTCAGGTGCAGGGCGGGCTACTTAAGCCAGCCCTGCACAGATGCTTGTTGCCGAATGGTCTTTTGTATCCTGTTACCTGTGTGTGAGTACTTCTGATTTGGATTGTCTGACCTTGTTGCCTTCTCCTGTCCTGACCCCTTGGCTTGCCTGACTCTGCTCCTGGATGTTCCCTTATAGATCTGATCTTTTGGTATTGACCCTGCGTGTGACCCGACTATCCTTTGCATATCGTCTTGTACCTCACCGATCCGCTAGTTACCGACCCAGCTTGTTTGACTCTGACTTTGCTCATCCGTCCATCCATCCCTCAGGGATCCCTGGGCTCCCTCACATCAGACTCTTAACCCGCTGGAGCCCTTGGCAGACTCCTCTACCTCTGGTAGAGATACCTAGCAGCTGCGACCTGGTCCCGGAGCGCTCCAAGTCCATCCCCACCATCAGGGGCCCTGGTGAACAAGTGCTCCGGTACTTAGACTCCTCACTCTGGGGAGGCTCTATCAGGGGACTGATAGAGGTACTGTCAGGCGGTCCGTTACAATGATATACCCACTACTGCTCTGTTTGACACTGGCTCTCAGCTGGCTATTATCTACAGACCCTTCTATCAGCAACACTTAAGCCACCTCCCTTTGAAACCTATGGAAACTATGCCTGTTTATGGTGTGGGAGAAAATCCTGTTTTTATGGATGGTTGTCTGGACGTTGAGTTTCACATTTCTGGTGTGACAGCTGATGAGGATCCCCCACTTAAAGTCATTGCCTATGTGAGCCCTCCACCCGGGGGTAGTGAGTATGATCCTATGATTGTGGGTTCCAATGTTGAAGCCGGTGAGGCTGCTTTCATAAGGTTTCTTCAGCCACAACAGGGTACTCCTCTACCTTCACTGCCTGTTGCTCCATAACTTCAAAATATCTGCCAAACTTTTGCTCCTGATCTTCCTGGAGGATGTGTGGGGAATCCATGGCATCCCATCGAGCTTCCAGCAGGGGGAGTGAGAGTGTTGCGGGTTTATGTGGAATTTCACCTGGTGCAAACGGTAGCTTTTTCCTGCTAGAGACTGATCTGAAAGAGGCTGCAAAGAAGGGCTGGGAGATAGTACCAGAAAGGAAAGACTATTGTTTAAAATGTCCAAGGATGGATGTTGTTACTGTTCGGAATGTTACCACATACCCTGTTATAATACCAGCTTGGCAGGAGGTAGCCTATTGTTACCCAGTGGAAACCATTAGCTCTTACTCTGCCAAGGCCGAGGAAAAAGAAACCAAATTAGACTTTTACCTGAATGAAGCTGATAGTCCTGCAAAGCACAAACAAGCACTAGAACAGCAGCTAATGGAATACAATGATGTTTTCTCTACTGATGACATGGATGTTGGGTGTGCTAAAAGTATTCAACACAGTATTTGCCTAACAGATAGCACCCCCTTTAGAGAAAGATCCAGGCGCATACCTCCTAAAGATCTGGATGATGTTCGAGAGTGCACAAAATGAAAGATCAAAACATTATTGAGTCTAAAAGCCCGTATGCATCCCCAATAGTGGTGGTCAGAAAGAAAAATGGTGGAGTACGAATATGTGTTGATTACAGGACTCTAAATCAGTGACTGGTCCCAGATCAATACACGCTACCTCGCATTGAGGAAGCTCTTGATGCCCTGCAAGGCAGCAAATGGTTTCAACATAATGGATTTAAGATCCAGGTATTACCAAGTACCAATGAGTGAGGAAGATCAAGAAAAGACAGCTTTTATTTGCCCCCTGGGGTTTTTCCAGTTTGCGCGAATGCCTCAGGGAATTAGTGGTGCACCTGCAACCTTCCAGCGTCTAATGGATCGGACAATTGTCCCACTCAATGTATTGTCTACCTAGATGACATAATTGTTTTTGGCTCCACTCTGGAGGAACTCATGTTCCTTCATCATGTTCCTTTTATCATTCAGAGACTGTTTAAAGTGCTTGATCGTTTGAGGAGAGAAGGTCTGAAACTCTCCCTGGACAAATGTAAGTTTGCCCATTCTTCAGTAAACTTTGTGGGCCACATCGTATCTGCAGAAGGGGTAGCAACCGATCCTGCTAAAGTGGAGGCTGTGGTAACCTGGCCCCGTCCCACAAATCTGACAGAACTGAGGTCCTTCTTGGGGTTTTGCGGCTATTATCGCCGATTCATTAGAGATTATTCCAAGACTGCTCAGCCTCTTAATGACTTGCTTAAAGAAACACCTGGCATTGACACAACCAGCAAAACTCCTTTCAGTGAGAGGTGGATTTCTGCTTGTGAGAAAGCTTTTCTACAGCTTAAGAAAAGCCTTCCAGAAGCACCAGTGTTGACTTATGTAGACCCACAAAAGCCATGCATTCTGCATGTAGATGCCAGCTACGATGGGTTAGGAGGAGTCCTCCATCAGGAGTACCCAGGAGGACTAAGGCCTGTTGCTTATATCAGTCGCAGTCTAAACCCAGCAGAAAAGAATTATCCCATTCACAAACTGGAATTTCTTGCATTGAAGTGGGCTATTGTTGAAAAGCTGCATGATTACTTGTATGGGGCTCAGTTTGAGAGGAGAACTGACAATAACCCCCTCACTTATGTTTTGACTACAGCAAAGCTGGATGCCACTGATCATAGGTGGCTTGCTGTCTTGTCTAATTACCAATTCACTCTCAAGTACAAGCCAGGACCCAAAAATATTGAGGTTGATGCTCTCTCCAGGCATCCTGGATTGCCAATGAACTTAGAAGAAAGTGAATGGGAGGAAGTACCTGGGCCTGCTGTGGCTGCCTACTGTGCTACAGTTGCTGTACAAGGAGACAATATTGTTTTCTCTGACTTACAAGTTATTGACTCATTGGGAGCTGGTGAAGAGTGTATCCCAAACATGTATTGCTGCCCCACTGCTCTAGGTGTACCAGAAAACATCCAGCTGCAAAAGAAAGATATGATTCTTCTACAAATGAGGGATCCAGTAATCAGACATGTTAGAGAGTCTGTTTTTTGCAAAGATCCTAATTAAATGAGAAAAACCCTACCTGAGCAGAGTACCTGCTATCTTAAGGAATGGGATGAACTAAAAATAATCGATGGACTTTTGTATAGGGTACGTTTGTTCCATTATCATCCTGGAAGGAGACAGCTAGTGCTCCCTCAAGTCTATAGAAAATCTGTTTTGAGAAGTTTGCATGACCAACATGGGCATCTAGGAGTTGAAAAAACATATGGATTAATCCGAGACCGTTTTTTTTGGCCACGAATGAGGGAAGCTGTTGTGGACTATTGCTGCCGTTGTGTGAGATGTCTGCAACGGAAAACTCTGCCTACTCGAGCTGCTCCTATGGAACACTTGAAAAGTTCTGGTCCAATGGATTTAGTGTGCATGGACTTTTTGTGCATTGATAATGACAGCAGTGGTGTGGGAAATGTTTTGATTGTGACTGATCACTACACTCGATATGCTCAAGCCTATCCACCAAAGATCAAAAAGCAGTAACTGTGGCCAAAGTGTTTGGGAGAAATTTTTTGTTCATTATGGACTGCCAACTCGACTTCACTCTGACCAGGGACAGGACTTTGAAAGTCGCCTAATTAAAGAGCTGTTAACATTGCTTAACAACGACAAGAGCCGAACCACACCTTATCATCCAGAAGGTGATGCTCTCCCTGAGCGTCCCTGTGCAGACAGTAGAGAACAGTGTGATGACAATGACTGGTTTACACCTCCACCAGAGTCTCCTGTACAGGCTTCTTCACCTATTACTAATGGGAGCCTTCCTCAGAGGGGAGGTCTGAACCCAACTACTCCTGCTTTTGAACCAACAGCCCAAACCTTTGTGCCTACAGTTCCAGGCATGATTGAAGCACCAAGTTTTCCCACTAGTGCAGTCCCAGATTTATCTGGACTAATGCCTGAGGGCTTGAGGAGAGGAGATCATGTTCGACGACCTCCACCAATATTTACTTATGACACCTTGGGAAGACCCCGCTATGCTGTACAGAACTATGCGTACAACCTCATGTTCTGATGGACATGATTACAGCCCATTCTAGACTGGTTAGCATGATGCCTATTTGTTATTAACCATGTTTTCTTTGCAGCTAATCTCTGTAATAGATTGCTTCTGGAGAAATGGTCTGCAGAAGGCGACAACGATGTTAACTTGCTATATTTTGTTGTTGTTTTATGTGTATATCCTTGCCGGGTCGGAAGGATTTTCAGCAGGGGGAGAATGTAGTGATGTGATAATTTCTTTGCCCATTTTCCAGTGTATGCTTCTATTATGTAGAAATAAAGAGTGTGCTAATTATTCACAAAAAATGCAAGGATGAATAGTAGAAATAACAAAATCCATAAATATAAACATAAGTCCAGCCACCATAAACAGTGATAATCCAATATCAATTTAATGTCAATCTTGAAACAAACACCCATGTGCAAATCCGACACCAGATGAAATGAATACACTCACCAGAGCTATATGCTGATTAAATTATAAACCAGCATGATAGCATTTTACTCTGGGAGCGATGATCTGCAGGATATCCCAGTAGAGGAACAACAACCAATAGTGATCCAATCAGCACATATGGAACAGCTAGGCAGCACATATGGAACAGCTAAGCAGCAAATGGTCTTCCAATAACATGGGCAAAGCTCGAGGAATCAGAAGAGATATGATAGTGCAGTACGTTTAAAACCAGTAAAATTTTATTAGTAAAGTATAACACTCACAAGGAAGGTGTCTAGCGGTTACAGAAGCAGTTTGTTACATCGCAGCGTTACTTTAACTGACAAATGCGTGGTCATTCAACACTGCACCCAAATTAAATTTACGTCCTTTTTTCCCACTTATTGAGCTTTCTTTTGGTGGTATTTGATCGCCTGTGCGTTTTTTTTTTATTTTTTATTTTTTGCACTATAAAAAAAAAGGCTGACAATTTTGAGAAAAACAATATTTTGGACTTTTTGCTTTAAAACCTGTCCAGTAAAAAAATGTAAAAATCAAATTTCGTCAAATTTCTGCAACATGTCTTTGCTAAAAAAAAAATACCAATACGTGTAAATTAATTGGTTTACGTGAGAGTTATAGCGTCTACAAATGGCGGGAAAGATACTGGGATTTTTTTTTTATACTAATAATGGCGGCGGTGATCAGCGATTTATGACAGTGATCAGTGACTTATAGTGGGACTGCGGCGAACATTTTGACACTGGGGGGGAACTGACTTGGGGTCACTGACATCCCCAGTGACACCAATACAGTGATCAGTGCAAAAAAAAAAAACACTGACACTGTACTAATGGCACTGGGGAGGAAGGGGTTAACTTTTTTTAGGCAATCAAATGGTTAACTGTGTGAGGGCAGTGTTTTACTAGTGGGCGGGGGGTGTGTACTTCACGGGAACACGCTGATCCCGAGAGCTAAGCTCTGCTCTCAGGAACAGCGTGTTAGGAGCTGACGGGGAGCAGAACTGCATTGTAAACAATGCAGCTGTGCTCTGTGTCACTGTTTGCCGGCAATCGCCGGGACCTGGCGGGTAATGACCGGCCGGGACCCGGTGATTGACACCCGAGGCCGCGATCGGCGGCACGGGTAGGGCGGTCATGCGCCTCGCGTGCGCCCCCTTCCTGTCTTGCAAACAACGTTTTAAAACGTGATTTTGTGCAGCGGTGCCGCCCTGTAGCCATTTTTCTACAGTGGCTGGTCGGCAAGTGGTTTACATCAATCGGGAACCACCTAAGAGACTTGAGGGCCAAAGCAGCCTTTTGTTCGGATGATTGGACTCTGCTCAAACCAAGGACTCTTGCAAGTATTCTGCCTTTTGAACTTCTTTCATTTATTTCTCTGTTGTTTTATTGCTCTCTTTATATCTTTGTTACATCTTTTTCTGTAAATATTTTAATTGCACCATTTTGACCTTTTTAGTAATAAATTCTATTTTCTGACAAATGTTGAAGTGTCTCTAAAGCTTTTAATGCAAACTAAAGGATCCCTGTCTCTGAAGAGTGCTACTGTATGTAATAATCCTCTGAATACATCTGTCTGTGGTGACAGTGTGTATTAGACACTTATACTAATATCAGTGTTACGGCTAAGATTTGTGAGTTTCCTCCTTCTCCGTAAAAAGGTGGTGGTTGCAGTGTGAAGGGTTAATTGCGTAATTAACCTAATCCAGTAACAATCACTCTCAGGCTGGTGGCACATAGATTGTGGTCCCGCGAGCTGGAAAATCTTTGTGCAGGGCGCAGCTGAGAGTGGCATTGTTACGCAAGTGATAGTGCGGTGCGAGATTGGCTGGTCCTTCAGTCACGAGTTGGTGAGAAGGGCTGGGGTCTGACGTCGCGCACCGTCACAGGGTGTGCTACCAAATATATTAAATTGAGGGTTCCAATAATTTTGTCCAGTCCATTTTTGGGGTTTTGCGTGGAATGTGTCAGATTTAGCTTTGTATTGGTATGACACAACAAAGTGGAGAAACACAAACAAAAGAAATAAACATGAGTGCCTAAACATTTGTAATTGCAACAATTTTTTGGGCAAAGTGATGCATTATCTGACAGAAATGCAGGGGTGCAAATATTTTTGGCCATGACTGTATATACATGTATGCAGACATTTGGGCACCATTTGTCAAATTATATGTTCTGCTGAGTTGCTCAAAGAAAATTGTGACCTAAACACCTCAGGTGGCCAGTTGAGGAGCACTCAGAAGCAGTGCGTGCTGGATGGGTTTGCATCAGTACTTTCTAAGCCACTTGAGTGTACTACTGCACCTGCAGCAGAGAGCTGCATTGGGACTTCCCACACAGAAAAATCTCTCTCTAAGACTGACAGGCATGAGACATCTGCTCATCTTTGCATGAGCAATCGGACCCATAACAGTACTTTGGGGGTAACCTTTGCTGACCACCTTCTGAAAGTGCTAGTTGACTGGCATTCTGAGCCATTGGTTTCATACTTTGTCACTAACCCAGAAAAACCCTGACTACAGTGAAATAAAAGATTGCAGAAGGTCTTGTTTAAATTAGGTCAGGTGTGGAGATCTTGTTGTAGTCCTACAGAATTATAGCAGGTTAGATGGCTAACCAATCTGTCAACATCTAAAGTAACAGTTGGACTTCCCATAGGTTGTAGCTTGGAACAGAACAGAATCAAGCATACACATTTTAACTGCCAATTGCTTAAACAGCGGACTTATGCTGGGTGCTTCAACTTTGCGTATTCTAGGCAGGAATTTCATAGGCTGGACCAATGATGATACAATTGCAGCCAAACAGCTTCCCAGAAATGTGTATCTACAGAATACACCTAGGATGAAGGAGCTGCGGCAGTGAACAGGCCCAAAGGAGTAACATAACCACTGCCTATTCCACTGCTGCTTTCCATTCCTAATATTTTATTCCTAAACTTGGTATTTTCTAGCCATAGAAACACCCTTGCTGCAAGAGGTTTTATTTGGTTAATGGCTGACAGTAAAAGAAAACCATGAACTATTGAGTTGTAAGGTATCAACTATCTCAATGAGTTATCCAATTTAATGTAAAGCAGTCTGTTGTATAGCTTTTGATCACTATTGCGTGTATGTGCTCTCTTAAGAGATATATATATATATATATATATATATATATATATATACACTTTTTTTTTTTTGTATATTCTCATTCTTGGATGAGATACCTTTGTTGTCTTTACGGTCTATTGTTCCTCCACGTACTAGCCCTGATGAAGGGGAGACATTTCTTCCGAAACATGTTTGATTTACCTGTGGACTGTCAACTTCAATAAACTTCTTATACAGGATCCCCAACTCAAAGCTCTAAGGCCCAGGGCATCATCTTTGCCTGTGGCTTTGTTTTAATGGAAAGTCCAACTGTGTTTAGTAGACTAAAAATCTACCACATTTCCCTAAAATGGCAGATTTACTATTTTGTATTTTTTATAAAATGTCCTTTTGTAGAGATATATAATTTATGTGATGAACAGGAAATTAATTTTTGTTTGGCATAAACAATTCTTTCCAAGTTGCTCCATCGTTTTCTGAAATTTTGAAATCTAATTATCCACCTATTATATTTATATATCTGCAGATTCATTGGAAGTAATTTGCGAATCATTCCAGCACACAATAATGCCGATGTTGTTAAAAGCATGTTAACAGTGGTCAAGGCAAGTATGTCATATCTTCCTCATTTTGTATGAATAATATGCCAACCCTGCTATACAATAGCTGAATTTGAAGTCCACGACATTGGGAGAGTTTGCGCTGACTTGCTGAAATAAGGGCTGAGGTAAACATTTTATATAATCTATTTTATTGATCAAGGTCAAGTTGGTTATTTCACAACAAATGCACAAATTCCTCATCTACCCTAGCAACATTACGTTTTCTTGTCACGCTAGTCATCAGATCTACCTCCCTACATATATACATTTATAGCAAGCAATGGCCCATTGTGGTGGGAAAGATATGGACATTCATAATTCCCTTTCATTTGTACAAAAGGTACCTATCCAACTGTGCAGTCCTGGGAGTAGTTGCCTTTTTAATAGTTCTGTGTTGTCAAAACCTTTTATGCGTAACACATAATAAAACCACAATGCACGGTAACCCAAGGCTCTTTGTGTGGTGGCATTAGAACCTAGCATACCAATGTATAACAGTAACATGTAGTACACTAAAAAGCACGTGCTATTTTTCATGAGTTGCTATGTGTTGGCAACCCAACAAAAGCACTACAACAGACTAGAAAGGTGTGAGGTGGTCCTTAGTTCTGACTATTCCATCACAAAGCACCATCTGTATAATTAAAATAAGGAAGGTCTGCACAATTATACCCCAACGCAGAGAAGTATATTAGCATTAACCTGCTGTGATTGCTGGCTGTGCAAACAGGTATGAATAGCTGTGGCTGCTGACAGCCTGTCATTGCACTGTACAAGCTCTGCGGCTGCTGCTATCTGCATTTAGGCTGGCCATACATTATTCTGTTTTTTTTTTTCTTTTTTGTTCAACGAGCAGGTCCTATGGACCTGGCTGAATTTTGATTCATATATGGTCACCTTTAGCTGTCAATGTCAGCCACAAGAATCAATAAATTCTTGCAGCTTGGATTCACAGAGTGGCTTAATGCCCATGCAAATGATGCCTAAACAGCACTGACACCATTCAGCATCTACCTGCAAGTTATAGCTAGCCCTAATGGCTATAGCTTTCCTGAGATAGGATGCCCCCAGCTGCCTGGAAAGTTACTATCAAGTAGTCTGGCTGCTCTCCTTAGGACATTTTCCAAGGAAAAAAAACATTACAAGCAGATTTTACCTTTTACATAAACTGGCCACTGCAGACTAGGGCCCCAGTAGTTTTAAACTATACTATGCTGTTTGAAAAAATATTGTTACTTGTAGGCCTTTTCTGTCACCCATGACGCTTGGCTGAAATATCCCCAGTTTAAATTCCTACATTCAGGCTTATTTCCAGGACCTGGGTTACACCAAAATGGCTGCTAAACCTTCTTTGAAGCAACTAAAGTGATAATCTCATTAATTTTCCTCAAATGAATCTCCATGACCATTTTGATGTAGCCCAAAACGGAAAATTGAATGACTGTTACTGTAATTTTCCCTTCCTGACTAGCTGCATGTCAGCACAGCTGGGTAAGTGCCCCCCCCCAATGCTTCCAGGACCTAACTCATACATTTGAGCCCAACTGCAGCCTTAGTGCTCTGTAACTAGTCCTACCAAGCTGGGTGGGAAATGTGCTGACATGGAAGGAAAGGAAAATTACGGTAAGTATCTGTCATTCAATTTTCCATTTTCCTGACAGCTCCATGTCAGCACAGCTGGGAACTAACTAGCCACACAAGGGAGGGATAATATTTCACATGCCTCAATTCTGGCTAAAAAGCAGAAGCCAGGATGCCTCTGCCAAACTCAACTATCATTAAGACTGCTTCTATACAGTAATGAGCCATGAATGTATATATTGACCCGCATGTAGCTGCCTTGCAGATTGTGAGCAGCAGCAGGCTGAGTGTGCCCAGACACTAAGTCGAGACCCTTTGGGTGGACAGAAGTGATCCCCCCCTGGCACAGCCAACCCTTTCAGCTTGTAGGCCACGGAGATGAGCTTCACCAACCAGGAGGCAATAAAAGCCATAAAATCATTACACGCGCCACCTGGAATGACAAACGTGCTCCGACTTCCTGATGCCAGATGTCGCCTTGATGTTAAATTTTAAAGCTTGACCCACATCTGATGGGCTAACTTCTTGGGTATGCCCAAGAGGGATGTAGGAAGGACAACTTTCTGTGTGATATGGACTATGAATTCTTAGGCACGATCTTGAGCATCAGCATGAGTACCACCCTATCTAGGATGAACGTAAGACAGGGTTCTTTAAACCCCAGGGCCGCTAATACAGATACTCTTCTGGTTGATGTGATTGGCACCAGGAAAGCAGTTTTCAGCGAGAGATGCCACAAGGTCCCACTTTGAAGGCATCTGATGCAAGTCCAGCACCAATGGGAAATCCCACTTCACAAACAATCCCTTAGGTAGGTTTCAACCAAGTTGCAGCTTGAAGGACAGTATAATTGAGTGTTGGATGCCCACTGTATGCCGGTGAAGGCAGAGATAGTGGAAATGTGGTCCCATAGAGCACTTGCACATAAACCTAAATCAAGCCCTGCTTACAGAAACTTCAGAATGTGACAGCCCAGTGTAAAACCTTGATCAGCAGCAATCCTGTGAATTTCTGTCATATTCTACTATAGGCACTCTTAGTGCTGTTCTTCATTGCTTTAATAAGAGTATTCACAACCTTTATAGAGCCTGAGATCTATTAGCCTCAGCCTCTCAAGACCCAAGCCAAAGTCGCATTCATTCAACACCTGACAAGCTCAAACTCATGAAGAATCCGATCTTACTGGTAGAAGGAGTGGATCCTTGGCACTCATTAGGAGGGGCAGAGGGTACCTAGGTCCCTTCAACCAATCTTGGATCACCATCAGAACTATCAACTTCCCCTGCCACAGCCCCAGCAGGAAGCTGAGAATCAGAGGGAGAGGCAGAAAGGCATAAGCTGTCCTGGAGATCCATTCTGCGATCAGCACCTCCACTGCTTGTGGATGCTGGACCCTGGAATGGAAAGCAACTCTTTATGTTGACTGAGAATGTGAACAGGTCTACCTTTGGAAGTGATTACCAAGCTCTTTATTTCTCAAAAGACTTACGGCAGTCTGGGCTATTCATTGTCATCCAGGATTCTCCTGGACAAATTGGTTGCCTAAAGATTCCCCCAACTGGGCATATAGGCAGAAGATAGCTGCAGGATATTGACTTGGACCAATAGAATCAGAGAAACCTGCTTCAGGAGGGAGATATTAAATGCCCCCTTGTTTCCGGATGTAGACAACAGTCGTCGTGCTGTCTAACCACCAGGTTAGGTCCACCTTGGATGATGTCACTGAAGGCTAGGAGAGCCTGAAATTCATTTCTTAACTCCTACTTTTCTGGTGTCTTACTGCACCACCAGCCACTAGGTCGTCAGATGAGAATGACATCGCAGAAGATTCGGCTTTTCCCACTACAAGTTTTGGCTCGCTTCCATACGGGGCGTAATCCATATCTTCTGATGTCAGCCTTCTGACTGCTACCAGTCCAGAAACCCAACTTGATAGGGGGCGAGAGTTCAACTGAGTCTACCTGACCTGCTGGATCTGAGATGTGAAGGATGAAAGATTTCCCAAATATGGCCTGAAATGCCTGCCTTTGAGTGACTATGTATCTGTCACCAAAGCTGTACCTATGTCGAAGGAGGGACCAAGTGCCCATAAGACATGTATGGTTGGCACAATTCCAAAATACCAGAATGCATCCTGACATGAAGCTCTTCGCTGACTTCTTGTACTGGCTATTTCTTTGACTCCTAGCCAGAAATGAAGAAGCGACCCTCTGGAGTGTGTGTGGAAACGGACTCTTGAACTCCAGTCTCCTTTAACTCAACAGATGTTTATCTTGAGGCAGTAAATCAAACCGACCACTATTAATGCAGACTTCACCTTCTAAGATCAAAAACAATGTAGTTATTGAGTACATCATTGAAGGTCATAGCATCTTCTAATGGTAAAGTCATGTATCTGGCCAATCCCATAAGGGACACACCGACCAAAGGGCTGATTCAAAACCCTTGACATCCTGCTGTGACAACATGCTCCAATCCTGTTAAACAGGCATTTTTATTCAGTCACCATAAGGGAATTGTCAAGCCATCCTCTGGGGGCACTTGAAATACTTCCACAGGTTTGCTTCTATTTAAAGGAATTTCATCAACCTTACAAAAGGAGGAATCCATAACATGGACAAAGGTCATCCTCATCTTCTTGTTCAGAAGGGACTGATGAGGATTGATTGGCTTGAGGAGGCACTGAGACCAGTTATAATGGCCCTAAAAGGAAAACTGGACATTGCCAGAATAGATGGCTTTTCCAGAAGGTGAATTCAGCAATTCCTTTGCTTGACCACATGCTTAAATAATTGTGACAATTTGGTCACCCTCATCTTAATCAATGTCTACTTAAACAAAGCAGGAATCATGCACTAATGTTTGTCCACATGTTCTTTGGATGAATCGGGCAAGGGCTGATTTGACTGAGAAGGTTCTGAAACTGCTGATTGGCAGAATATATGACCGCTTCAGAAGGTGAGTGGAAGCAACTCCTTTATCACATTTATTGACCATGTGGTCCGTACATTCTAAATTGTTAGGTGTCAACGTCTTTATCCCTGGTTGCTTGAACCAGCAGGGCTCACACAGTCATGCTCACCTGAATCTTCTTTTGGAAGATTCTGAGGAGGAATGTTTACCTGGAAGGCTAGGAGACTGCTCGTTGATAGAACATTCCTTTAGAGTGTATTAGCCTCATGTGACAACCTGTTAGGTGTCGTCTTTATCCTTGGTTGCTCGAAAAAAGCAGTATTCATGCAGTCCTGTCCATCCACATCATCCTCTTTGGAAACTCTGAAGAGGGATGCTTCACCTGGGAAGACTAGGCAGCTTCTCATTGCCAAAGCAGATAACCCTTCAAAGGATAAGTGGAATCCATTCCTTTAGTGTTGACAATGTGTTTATTGAATGGGACATCCTGTTAGGTGTCATCATCTCTATCCCTGGCTGCTTAAACCATCAGGATTCATAGTCATGCTAGTTTGCCTCTTCTTTTTTCTAGAGTCTGAAAAGGCTGTCTTGCCTGGCATGGCTATGAGACTTCTAATCACCAGAACATATAACCCTTTCACAGGGTGAGTGGAAACAACTCGCTTTGAGTGCACTGGCCACTTAATGAATGTGACAACGTGTTTGGTGTCATCATCCTCATTTGTGGTTGGTTGAACAAAGCAAGATTCATATTTTCTTTTCCTCTTTGGAGAGGCTGTTCTGCCTGGGACGGCTATGAGACTGCTCCTTGTTAGAACACGTAACACCTTCACAGGATGAGTGAAACACTTACATTCATGTTTATCTGTCTTCTTTTTTGAAAAGTCTTTAGAGGGTTGTCTGGCAATGAGCAGTCTCAGAGCTTTCCCAAGCAAGACTGGATAATCCTTTCACAGGGCTTTGCCTGCTGTTTAAAGCAACTAAAAAACCCAAAATCATAATTTAATGAAGTAGAAAATAGCTTGGCTCAGTAACAAACCCTAAAGGGTTAACCACTGCTAGACAGATGCTGATACTTCAGCTTCCAACCATAGCCCTGAAGTCACCAGGTGGTTAATGAACCAAACCTTGCCCTGCCAGAGAACAGGACATGATGAAAATGTTTTGTTAAGAAAAGCAACAAAAAAGGTAGGAATCTGCATCAGAATTACAATAATATTCTGAAATATACACAAGTCATCCAAGGGAATTGCTGACAACATAAAAACCTTCTCAAATATGAGAAGCCACCAACAGGTAATGCCATGTGTGAACAGACAAAGTATTACTTTATATACCTATTATACAGAGTACAATCTGTGGAGGAGTTCAGGGTATGGACAGCAGCTACAGGAATCAAGGCACAACAATAGCCAGCAATGCAGCATTCATTTGGATACAAAGCATTTTTACATTTAGCTCACCCAACCTCCGCCATCCAACTGTAAACACTGGCGCTGCGTGGGTGTGCATGCCTAGAGACTCTGCTTGAACCGCTGCTTGCTTCACATGGACCCAGCGGACCCCAGAAAAGGCTGTTAGCTGCAATAAAAGCCACCCCGAGGACCAGCAGTGGAGCTCCCTGGATTGTGGGCCATTTAGCTGGTACACCAGGGACCGCATCTAGCTGCAATCCACATGCATGGATGGACAGCCAGCCCTTTAGATTGGCCAGGTAGAGGAGCACACCTAGGTCCTGCACGAGAGGAAAAAAGAGGAAAACTGAAGCTGCAGGTGGACTCAGGCCCTTACCCAGCTGATGACATGGAGCTGTCAGGAAAGTATGCTATGCAAAGGGGCTACAGCAGTGTGATCCTTGTGGGAGTATGCAGTTTTAAACTCTTGGCTTCACATTTGCAGCTTTTGAATCAAGCAGTGTGCCCAACAAATGCCCTGGAAATAAGCCGATTGTAAGGGTGCAGACAAATCAAGCTTTCTAGTCTGTCCTGGAAGTGCTGCCTGAGAAGAACGGGATTTCAAATCCTTGGACTACTGCAGTGGCTGTGGGGGTGCTGACAGATCGGCAATCCGAGAGGTAAGTACAGTGGGAACCACAGGAAAAATGTAATGGTGAATGAACACTTTAATACTGGCACTTTCTTATTATTCGCCCAGACGAGGATAACATAGGCCTTTGCCTCTTGGGCTTTCAGTGTGACAACTCACGCATAGGCAGATGTGTTGTGGATTTCTGCAAGGTATAAGAGACCAGGTAGCGATCTGTAGCATGTCTGAGCATTAGCTGGATCTTGTTTTAAGATGGCAGTACAGAAGAAAAGAGATTATAAGAAAACTTTGGCTGAAAGGAAGGCAATGCTGGGCTCCTTAGTTACATAGTTAGTCTGGCTGAAAAAAGACAAAAGTCCATCCAGTTCAACCATGAAAAAAAAAAAGTTATAATCCTATACCCACAGTTGATTCAGCGGAAGGCAAAAAAAACCAACAAAGCATGATCCAATTTGCTCCTGTTGGGAAAAAATTCCTTCCTCCGAGAGGCAATCGGATATTCCCTGGATCAACTTTACCTATAAATGTTAGTATACAGTTATATTCTGTGTATCTAGGAAAGAATCCTGGCCTTTTATACAGCAATCCACTGAGCTGGCCAGAACCAACTCTTGAGGGAGCCTATTCCACATTTTCACAGCTCTCACTGTGAAGAAAGCTTTCCGTGTTGGGAGATTAAATTTATTTTCCTCCAGACGTAAAGCGTGCCCCCTTGTCCTCGGTGTAGAGCTATTCACCCTGAGGTCATCACAGAGTTCACTATATGAACCACTGATGTATTTATACATGTTGATCATATCCCCCCTTAATCTCCTCTTCTCAAGACAGCATAAATTCAGTTTCTCTAATCTTTCCTCATAGCTGAGCTCCTCCATGCCTTGTATCAGTTTTGTTGCCATTCTCTGTACTTTCTCAAGTTCCCCAATGTTCCTTTTGTGAATTGGTGCCCAAAATTGAACTGCATATTCCAGATGAGGTATAACTAATGATTTGTACCGGGGTAATATATCTCTCTCTCTGGAGTCTATACCTCTTTTAACCGCATGCCGCCCAGCCACTGTACATGTACGGCGGCAGGGCGGCACTGGTAGGCAAAACGACGTTTTAAAACGGACCCCGCAAAACAGGTAGGGGGCGCGCGTGAGGCGCGCGCCCGCCCTGCCTGTCCCACGGGTGTCCGCAGCGGGTGTCAGCCGCCAGGTCACGGCCGGTTTTTACCGGCCGTTTTCCCGCGATGAGCTGTCATCACTGTCACAGAGCAGAGCTGCATTGTTTACACACAGCCTGCTCTGTGACAGTTCCCCGACAAGCTGAAGAGGGAGAGAAGAATTTTTCTCCCTCGATCAGCTCCCCCCCCCCCCCCCCCGTCCAGCACACACCCCCGCCCCCTAGTAAAACACTCCCCTTACACAGTAAAATCCTAAAAATGTTAACCCCTTCCTCCCCAGTGACAGTACAGTTTCAGTGTTTTTTTTTCACTGATCACTGTATTGGTGTCACTGGGGATGTCGGTGACCCCAATCAGTTCCCCCCCGTGTCAAAATGTCCGCCGCAGTCCCGCCATAAGTCGCTGGTCTCTGCCGTAAGTCCCTGATCGCTGCCATAATTCGCTGATCGGCGCCATTATTAGTATAAATAAAAATTAAAAATCCCAGTATCTTTCCCGCCATTTGTAAACGCTATAACTTTCACGTAAACCAATTAATTTACATGTATTGGGATTTTTTTTTAGCAAAGACATGTCGTAGAATGCATTTTGGCAGAAATTTATGACTAAATTTGATTTTTGCATTTTTTTTTTACTGGACATGTTTTATAGCAAATAGTCCAAAATATTGTTTTTTTTTTCCCTAAAAATTGTCAGCCTTTTTTTTTTATAGCGCAAAAAATAAAAACCGCACAGGCGATCAAATACCACCGAAAGAAATCTCAATTTGTGGGAAAAAAAAGGATGTAAATTTAATTTATGTACCGTATTGCATGACCGCGCAATTGTCCGTTAAACTAGCGCAGCGCTGTATAGCAGAAAAATGGCGTAAATTGCAGTATTTATACCATAGTTTGTAGACGCTATGACTTCCACACAAAGCAATCAATATACACTTATTGGGATTTTTTTTTTACCAAAAACATGTAGCAGAATACATTTTGGCCTAAATTAATAACCAACTTTGAGTTTACTATATATTTTTTATAGCTGAAAGTAAAAAATATTGTTTTTCTTCCAAATTTTTGGCCTTTTTTTATTTATAGCGTGAAAAATAAAAAGTGCACAGGTGATCAAATTACACCGAAAGAAAGCTCTATTTGTGTGAAAAAAAGGACGTATATTTCGTTTGGGTGCAGCGTTGCATGACCGCGCAATTATCAGTTGAATAAGTGCAGCGCCGAGTAGCAAAAAGAGGCCTGGTCATTAAGGGGGGTAAATCCTCAGGAGCTCAAGTGGTTAATACAAGAGAGGATTTTGTTCACTTTAGAAACCGCAGCTTGGCATTGCATGCCATTATTAAGCTTGTGATCTACCAGAACTCCCAGATTCTTCACCACTGATTCCAATTGTACCCCCCTAGTATGTATAATGCATGCATATTCTTAGCCCCCAAAAGCATAACCTTACATTTATCAACATTAAACCTCATTTGCCACATAGTTGCCCAATTAAACAGTGCATTGAGGTAGTCTTGTAAATTGAAGACCTCCGGTAAGAACGTTATTCCACTGCACAGCTTGGTGTCATCTGCAAAAACTGAAATGGGATTTTTAATCCCAGACCCTATATCGTTTATAAATATATTAAAAAGTAAGGGTCCCAACACTGAACCTTGGGGTACACCACTGATGACCCCAGACCATTCAGAGTATGAATCATTAACCACTACTCTCTGAATACGATCTTTTAGCCAATTTTCTATCCATTTACATACAGATTTTTCCAAGCCCGTAGACTTTACCTTACACATTAGCCGTGTGTGGGGAACTGTGTCAAACGCTTTTCAAAATCCAAGTATTCCACCGCCACCCCTCTGTCCAAAATTTTGCTCACCTCCTCATAAAAAGAAATCATATTTGAAAACCTCTGTCTTTCATGAATCCATGCTGTTTTTTAAAATATTTTTTTCCAGCAAGAACTCATCTATGTGGTCTTTTAGTAAACTCTCTCCAGTAGCTTCCCAACTATAGAAGTTAAACTAACAGGTCTGTAATTACTTGGTAAAGATTTTGACCCCTTTTTAAATATTGGCCTTAAGCCAATCCAGTGGTACTATGCCAGTCATTAAAGAGTCCCTAAAAATTAGAAGCAATGGCTTTGAAATGACAAGAGCTCCATTCTTTAAGGACCCGTGGGTGTATGCCATCCGTTCCAGGTGCTTTATTCACCTTTATACTGTCTAAATATTTTTTGATCATATCAATTGTGAGCCAATGTGGATCATCTGGAGCTGTGTCAATACCATGCCCATTATGGACAAGAGCTCCCCCATGCTCCTTTGTATACACAGAGCTGAAGAAGGTATTGAATAAATTTGCCTTCTCTTTGTCGCCAGTCACCCACTCTAGATTATTTTGTAAAGGGCCTACATGCTTGGACCAGACCTTTTTACCATTAATATATTTGAAGAATTTTTGGCGGTGATCCTGCTATCTTTTGCAATCTGTCGTTCGTTTTCAATTTTTGCGGCCTTTATTTCCTTTTTGCATATTCTGTTATATTCTTTGTAATGTTTAAACGATGATAGCGTTCCTTCATTTTTATATTTAATACTCCAGTCAATTAACGGGTAGTTGAAATCCCCCATTATTATCACTGTCCCAGCCCTTGCAGCCCTTTCTATCTGTGCAAGGAGCTGAGTTTCCACCTCCTCATTAACACTTGGAGGCCTATAACAAACTCCAATGAATACCTTTGTAGTATGCACTCCTATGTGCAGTTCCACCCATAATACTTCAGCTTCATCACACTCTTCATCAACTGGGTCCTCTTTCACACTCGTTCTGAAATCACTTCTCACATAGAGACAGGACTAGTAAGTACAGTTGTGTTCAAAATAATAGCAGTGTGTTGAAAAAAAGCGAATAAAGCTCAAAATCCTTCTAATAGCTTTTATTTCCATACACACAAATGCATTGGGAACACTACACATTCTATTCCAAATCAAAACATGAAGAAAAATATATCAAATTTGTGTTGTTCCTCTAAAAAAAAAAATTGAAGAAAAGTGAATATTAGACTGTTCAAAAAAATAGCAGTGTTTGTATTATTCTTTACAAACTCAAACATTCACTATATAAACTGAAAAATGTTTGACGATTTTGCTTTCCTTTGAATCACTTAATTAATATTTTGTTGTATAAGCACTGTTTCTGAGAACTGCTGTACATCTGTGTTGCATGGAGTCAACCAACTTCTGGCACCTGTGAACAGGTATTCCAGCCCAGGATGACTGGACTACATTCCACAGTTCTTCTCTATTTCTTGGTTTTGCCTCAGAAACTTCATTTTTGATGTCACCCCACAAGTTTTCTATTGGATTAAGATCCGGGGATTGGGCTGGCCACTCCATAACGTCCATCTTGTTGGTCTGGAACCAAGATGTTGCACGTTTACTGGTGTGTTTGGGGTCATTGTCTTGTTGGAACACCCATTTCAAGGGCATTTCCTCTTCAGCATGACCTCTTAAAGTATTCTGATGTATTCAAACTGATCCATGATCCCTGGTATGCGATAAATAGGCCCAACACCGTAGTATGAGAAACCTCCCCATATCATGATGCTTGTACAACCATGCTTCACTGTCTTCACAGTGTACTGTGGCTTGAATTCAGTGTTTGGGGGTCGTCTGACAAACTGTCTCTGGCCACTAGACCCAAAAAGAACAATCTTACTTTCATCAGTCCACAAAATGTTGCGCCATTTCTCTTTAGGCCAGTCAATGTGCTCTTTGGAAATTGTAACCTCTTCAGCACGTCTTTTTTTTCAACAGTGGGACTTTGCGGGGGCTTCTTGCAGATAGCTTGGCTTCACATAGGCATCTTCTAATTGTAACAGTACTCACAGGGAACTTTAGACCTTCTTTGATCTTCCTGGAGCTGATTGTTGGCTGAGTCCTTGCCATTTTGGCTATTCTTCTATCCATACGAATGGTAATGTTTTCGCTTTCTTCCACGTCTTTCAGGTTTTGGTTGCCATCTTAAAGCATTTGCGATCATTTTAGCTGAGCAGCCTATCATTTTCTGCACTTCTTTATATGTTTTCCCCTCTCCAATCAACCTTTTAATCAAGGTACGCTGTTCTTCTGAACAATGTCTGGAACGACCCATTTGCCTCAGAATTTCAGAGAGAAATGCACTGTAACCAGCATGTACATCATTTGCTGCCTTTCTTCCTTAAATAAGGGCAATAATTGCCACCTTTTTTTTCAAAGAATGAATGACCTCACTAATAGAACTCCACACTGCTATTATTTTGAACATGCCCCTTTCAATTAGTGATTCAATTACATAGAATCAGCAGCATGAATGTTATGACTGTTGGGTCTGTTGGATTTCTATTAATCTACTACACCTGGTAATAAATTATTTGTTTTTGGTAGAAATGATATTTCTACATGGCAGTGATTGATCAGGTTAGTGATGTTTGACTGCTATTATTTTTGAACACAACTGTATGTGTTTTTTTTTTCATACAGTGACAATTAGTGGTGAAACTTAGTTTTAATTTGGTAGGGTGAAGTTCCTCTTTAACATGTTAAAGGTTATAGCATGGTCGGATCTAGGGGGTGGGGGGGGGGGGTGCTGGGGTGAGCTACCTCTCTCACCACCAGTGACCCCCCCCAGTCTACTGCACTCCCTTGGGTGACCCCTGTACACTGCCTAGCTTACCCCTGTACACTATCCTAAAAACTGCTGATCCTATCCTCTGCCCTGCTGACCCCCTGTACATTGCCCTGCTGACCTCCCATCCTCTGTGCCCCTACATTTTTTTTTTTTTTTTACTGCACCCCCACATTAGACAGGATAGATTCATCCCTGGCTTATGAGAGATTTTTGTGATTGGGTTTACAAAGGCTTGGATAAAGAACACAAGCCATTGACAAGGCTGTTCCACCTGTATGCCATAAAAGTTTTATTTTTATTTTTTTTAGATGCACTAGACAAAAAAAAAAAAGTCATACTTTGATCCATTGTGCTGACTCTTTTACAGGCCACATGCAAACCTCATATTGAAAACATTTTGGACAGGCTTCTGCAAGCTAAAATGCATATTGTGGAAAACAGCCCAGTGTGGAAAACACTTAACCAGATGTGAAACGACAGCTCAGTGAAAGTGCATCATTACCTGTTGTAATTACATATAAATTGTTTAAATGCATGTTTGATTCATTTACTAATTGTTAACATGCCCATGTTATGTCAGGTTTAGATCAGCAACATAATTCCTGTAGTATTCACTATTCGCTTTGCTAGAGGTCAGTAAACACTGTACCTACCTTATGGAGGTAAATTCAGTGTGATTGTTTTATTGAATTGCACATTTGAAAAAAATGTGTCTTTCTGCAGCCTGAGCTGCAATCATTCAAATCGGAAATACAAGGTTCTGTATTTTGCATGGGAGCTGTCTCAAAAGTGACATTTTTAACCTGGAAGATGCTTTCAAATTATCCAGGTTGTGGTGTTACATCATTTAGTCAGACCCTGTTACCAATTTGCAAGTAACAGCACAGAAAAACTTTTAAATGCCTACTTGCAGCATTTTCTATTTCAAAAACATTTTAACCAATGTGCCCCTTTAAACTTACTGACAAATGTGCCTAATCCAGAAAAAGTAAATTCCATAGCACAGCTCCCATCAATCCTTAGCAAACTCTGAATAGGAGAGAGGGCTATGATGTCCAATTACAGAGAGTGTCTGATGCAGTTCCTCTGTACCTAATCCACCTTCCTCCATAACCTTTAATGTAGCTGCCAGAGAAGGAAGAAAGAGGGAATGCCTTGAACTTTCACTTGAGTGACAGTTCTGTACATATAGTTTTATGGGAAGATTACTGTTGCTTGGTGTGGTGACAGGTTCTCTGTACATTTTTATACATTCAGTTATTACCAATGTCATCTTTTTTCTTTTGAATTGGTCTATATCCTTGTATGCATTTCTGAATAACATTTTATTAATTTTTTTACATTAACCTTGTATAATAAAGCATATTTATTTTAAAACCGTTTGAGAAACTTGAACAAATGTAGTGAAAAATCCACAAAATCTTCATCCTATAAAATTTTTATTGCCTAAGAGTTTATGATAAATACAGAACAGAACAAGCTAAACATCTTTACTTGACCCAATTTTCTCCTCTGGTGCAGATTTTAGTTTCACTTCAATGAGCTCTTCAACTCTGGCGAGGACACTTTCCATTAAATCGAATGTGAAAAGAGCTGACTGTAAAACCTAAAATGTCAAAAACCGTTAATGTTGTTTAGATAAGCACAATGACACTACCCTTCACAGGGCAGAATCTAGAACATAGTGATCAAAGCCAGGCAACTGCACACAGCTAGCAAAACTGCGTACCTGAAGCTGCATTTCAGGAGTCATGTCAGGTAACTTGGTCCCTCCAGCGGTCACCGAACACACTGACTTAGAATGCGGCCCTGTAACACACAGCATTCACTATAAACACATCAGTAAGAGGTGTCACAAGGGAAGATGATCAGCTAGTGAACTGAATGAAAAAAGCCTCTATTTCTGGAACGGTGATAAGAATAGTTGTAACTTACTAAGATGCATGAGTTTAAAAAAACGGATTTTTAATGATGGGGGGGGGGGGGGAACAAAAAACCAGAATGCGCAGTAATGAACATACCACGTGTCATGCTTTTGTGAACAGGGTCTAATGACAGGATAACTTAGTTCTCACCTTTCTTTTTCTCATTTGTGTTTTTAATCTCTGCTTCATAATGAGCTCTGGACATGTTAAGCGCGGTGTGAAGAGGTCTCAGAAATTGCAGTTCAGTTTTTTGTAGTTCTGTCCATACTCCAGTCTGGACAATGGTGAAAAAAAAATAAATTAATTGATTTTTGTTTTTTTTCATAAGAGAATTATTTGACTAGGCATGCAGCCACTTTAGTGTTTTCCATTCAGCCACAGTGAACCACTGCTTACAGAAGCAGAAAAGGATGACGATTTACTGTTTGTATTTATTACTGAATTTCCCAGGCATCTGCAAACACTTGTGGATATCACCAGCTGCAGGACTAAGGGAGAGTGTGATACTTGGGGTGGAAGCTTTGTAAACGTTTAATTTGCAGGTTATCTAGGTGCATGCTCTTAGGCCCCTTTCACATGAAACAGAATCCACTTTGCTTAGCGGGTGACCTGTCCACTGATCTCTTGCTTATCAGAGCAGGAGATGACAACTCCGTGTCCACTTGCTTTTTCAGCACAGACATGGACAGAGCCTGCTCTGCGGATGACTGACTGACCATTTACACCCAACTGCCCTCCGATCCGCCTAGGCGAAGGGGGACAGATCCCTTTCCGTTTTTCTTTAGTGGACTGGATTGGAGGTAGGCAGGTCCGTTTTATACCTACTGGTCCATCGGGATGCATGGACCATCCAATCAGCTCTGCCTGAACAAATGACAGGCGGACCTGATCCAATTGCCATTGTGAAAGAGGCTTCAAAGTATGTAGCATTTATCTGCCCTCCAGCAATAAAGGCTTCCTTGCTGATGCTCCCATCTTCACCTGGCCATCGTCCAGTTTCAGAGTCTTTGGCCATCTTGATTGTACCCTGAGCTACACATGCACAGCTCAATCTAAAGCAGTTTGTCTCCCTAACAGTAAATGATGCTCACCTTCCTGCTAGCAAAGTATGTATTTTCTGCAATAAAAAGCCTTCACACTAGCATTTCAATAAAGTAAAGTTCCACTTTGGTGTAAACATTCTTAGAAAATATGAAAGCTGTTGTTGCCGACCTTTCCCTGTGAAAATGCAAGTTGGCTTACTTGAGACAATCCTAAGCCACTGACCTGAAACAAGTATGACAATAAGGAAATCTGATTTTACTGGCTGCATGCTTGTTCTTACATGGTTGAACTGGATGGACTCTTTTTTTCAACCAGATTAACTAACAGAAAAAAAAACACAAATAGAAAACCTCCAATTGGATATTCCCTGGATCAACTTTACCTATAAATATTAATATCCAGTAATGTTATGTGCATTTAGGAAAGAATCCAAGCCTTTCTTAAAACAATCTACTGAGCTGGCCAGAACCAGCTCTTGAGTGAGTTTGTGCCACCTCTCTTACTGTAAAGAAGCCTTTCCATAGTTAGAGATTAAATCTCTTTTTCTCTAGATGTAAAGAGTGCCCCCTTGTTCTCGGTGATGACTTTAAAGTGAATCACTGTACATCAAATTCACTACATGGACCACTGCTTTGTTGCCAAAGCAACAAAGGAGTGGCTGAAGAAGAAGCACATTAAGGTCTCCAGATCTTAATCCTATAGAAAAGTTATGGAGGGAGCATAAACTTTGGGTTGCCAAGCGACAGTCAAGAAATCTTAAGGATTTAGAGAAGATCTGTAAACCAAAATCCCTCCTGAGATGTGTGCAAACCTGGTAACCAACTTCAAGAAACACCCTACCTCCGTGCTTGCCTACAAGGGTTTCTCCACCAAGTACTAAGTCATGATTTGCTTGGGGCTCAAATACATAATTTTACTCACTGATCTACAACTCCATTTATAACATTTGTATCATGTGTTTTTTTCTGGATTTTCTTATTGATATTTTGTCTCTATCATTTAAAATACACCTATGATTAAAAATGATAGACCCTTCATTCCTTCGTAAATGGGAAAACTTCCAAAATCTACAGGGGATCAAATAATTATTTTCCCAACTGTTTGTATTAATGTTGATCATATCCCCCTTAATCTCCTCTTCTCAAGAGAGAATAAATTCAGGTCAGATAATCTCTCCTCTTTCAATACAAGAGAGGATTTTGCTCTCTTTGGAAACAAGCTTGGCATTGCATACTATTATTAATTCAATGATCTACCAGAACACCCAGATCCTTCTCCACCATTGATTAACCCTCATATGTATGGTGCATGCATATGCACAAGCAATACAATATTAATACAAACACTTTCTTTGGCACCTGTCTGTTACAGCAACATGTTATATATAGAAGCTTGCTTTCAAACTCCTGCAGTTGTCGCTGTTGTGAAGAAACTGACAGGGTGGTGGGGACTGCCATAAAATGGTTATTATTCCCTGAGTCAGCCAAAGGTAGACTCCACCCACTTCCAGTTTAGCCTATGGATAAGAGCAGTGGTGCTGTGAGGCTGTAATAAGTGACTCCCCCCATTGTAGGGTGCCATTGCCTCTGTGAAAAGAAACTGATTAATACTCTAGAGACAGGCTCCATCTGACTAATTGATGCTTAGCGTGCTTTTATAAAGGACATACAACTATGGACTGGCCAGAAGTACAAGACTATTACTTACTTCATTAATGAATTCATCATCCTTGATAACCAAGTACCTCAGAAAGTTGAGGGAAGCCATAATTCTGTATAGAAAAACAGAAATTAAAGTCTTAACATACATAACCAAATGGCCTCTCTCCTTTACAGCTTTGCTGTACAAAAAGCAACACAGGGGAAGCTCTCAACTTAAAGTGCATGTAAACTCTAACAATACATGTCTCTTGATTTATTTTCCCTTTGGGTGTGTTAAATATACCATTGAAAGTGTTTTATTAGATCTGTGTGACAAGTGGAAAAAAATTAGTTGTTCAGCCAGAAACCTTTGAACTGATAACATCCCGTACTCTCTGCCACTGGGCTGCTATCAGTCAGCATAGTTCCCTGCTATCTCTGAACTACAAAACAACCTCCCGTTATGGCACAAAGACATTATGTTGTCCTATTACATTCTATGTTCTAGGGTGACAACCATACTAAGCAGCATTGTCACCCTACAACATAGAATGTAATAGGACAACATAAGGTCTTTGCACCATAGCAGGGAGGGAGGACAGGAAAGAACTAGTTACATGAATGAGCCCAGAGAGTACCAATAAATGACTCTGGACTCGAAGAGTCTCTGAATGGTCTAATGTTGTGAGTGGCATGCCCCAGGGTTCTGTCTTGGGGCCAATGCTGTTTTTGTTTATTAATGATACAGTAGTTGGAATTAACAGCTCAATTTCAGTGTTTGCAGATAATACCAAATTATGCCAGAAAATAACTTCAGAACAGGATATTGCAGGCCTAGACAAAATAGGAGGTGGTCGAATTCTGGGGTAGATATTGAGGAGCACCCAGTTTAAAAGTCTGATTAAAAGTTTATTGATCAAAACATCAGGTAAGTCCAACGCATTTCAGGGGGACATACCTCCCCCTTACTCAGGGTTAGTATACAAAGAACATAACAAAAATATCTCGTATAAATAATATTTTGTAAAAACATTAAAGTCATAAGGTATATATTGTCATGAGGTGTATATAATCTCAATGTGAAGATAAATAATTGGGGCAAATCTAAAATCAAATAAAAATATATAAAAGCATCCAATTTTAGGAACCAATACCAGTCCCATCTCATGCTGGCAGCCTGTGATGTGTGATAAGATGTGACAGATCAGTGTTCCTTCTCTGTTATAGATCTCCAAGCATTATCTCAAGCTACCTCCTTCTCCTTTCTACTATCAGAAATCTGCTGTGCTGGTACTGTATATAGCCCAGCCACTCTACCACCTTATTCAGCTTTCTCCTCTTGGTCACTTCTCCTGCTTCCCTGCTCTATCCCATCCGCTTTACTTGATATCAGCACAGTGCAGCAATCACCTGCAGTTCTATTTCCTCCGCAGTGGGTCCACACAGTGATTCCACTCTCAATCTTTTCCTCCACATTTACAGTTCTCTGACAACTCTCTCTTGATCCCCACTCATCTCTATTCATAGTTTCACTCTTCTGGGCCAAAGCTCTGCCACTCTCTCCCCTTCTGTCAGCTTTCTCTGCCGCCATGTCCCCTCTCTTCTACTTCCTTTTGGCTGTCTTTACTTTAGCCCAGTGCAATGTTCTGCCCTTGTATAGCCCAGTAGTGACCGTCCGTTTAGCGCTGCTGTCCCTTTGATGCTTCTCATTCTCTTCTGCATTGGTAACACATCTAGTTTTGCTGGTTACCACTCCATTATCCCTGCCTCTTTCCCTGATCCCTCCTCAGGTCTAGATATGGCCATCTGCTCTATCCTCTAGTGCTTATCTACACATATTTCAATTATCAGCCTGTTTTAGGGCCCTTTCACACGACCGATCCAATCGGTTTTTCAGGCGGATCTGATTGGATGGGCTATGCATTTCTATGGACCGGTGGGTGTAAATTAACTTGCGTCTATTTACAGCTACCTACCTCTGGGTCCAATCAGGCCCACCAAAAAAAAAGAAAAGAAAAAAAAAAAAAAAAAAAGAGAGGACGGTGTCCTCTTCAAGTTATGCAGACCGGATCTGAGGCAGTTGGGTGTAAACTGACAGCAAAGTCTCCTGGCCACCCACTGAGCAGAGCAGCTCTTTCAGTGTTTGCTCTGCTGAAACATGGAGTGGACATGGACCTGTCATCCGCCCAGCTCCAATCAGCAGGAGATCTGTGTTGATCACCTGGTGATCAGAATGCACACCGCCCGTGTTTAGCTTGTCATTTATGTTGCTATACCTAACTGGTACTCTTGCCTTGTTTCATTTTATAACAAAACAGCTGTCAAACTCTTCTACTTCATCCCCTTCATAGCCCTGTACTGTAGCCAACCTCTCTGTCTGTAATTCATTATTTTTCTATTTCATTTTATATTACCCACAGTCTGGGTCCTGCCTCCTTAGTCTCATCACATCTATTGCAGCAAGTGAGTTCCACCTCCCCACCTATTATATGACACACCTTTACCTACATTTTAGCCATCATTTTTTACTTGGCAAGTTTTGATTTATTATTTTTTATCTTTTCATTAGTTTGATCTCCCTCATTTATAGATGCTAGCATGTTGATGAGGGTAGGAGGAAGGAACCAGGGAAGGCAAAATACAAGCAGATTAACTTTAAATCTACATGTAATTTATAAGAAGTATGGGATTTTAACATTTTGAATAAACCAACCTGTCAGAATTTTGCAATAGATCAGTTTCTGCTCCTTCAGGAAGTGAAAGTACCATGTGTAGAAGTGGGGTCAGTCGAGTCCCTAAGAACCACCTGTTTTGGGTGTCAGCCTAACAGTCCAAAATAAAACATTACAATTAATTTTGAAATGACAAGTGAAAGTGGCTGTATACCTCTGAAATAGAAAATGAACAAAGCATATCCTCAAGTGGTATTTCCCAGTGAGACTGTGTAGAGAGGAGGGGTGACCATTCTCTCCACTCAGGTCTCAGATTACACTCAGCTCTGTGCTGTGCAGTGTGTGACATCATATCCCTGCCTCTTACCTTATGATAAATGAGGAAAGCCATCTAAACTGTGTACTCTGGAAGGCTGTAGAGAAGAGATTGCTAAAGATAAACAGGTACAACTTATGCAGGAGAATTTAAATCATCCCTGTATCAGCCATCCATTGTATAGAATTGTGTCACTAGCTGTGATTGGTCACAGTGATCAATGCACAGACTGCGCCAATCACAGACCATTTTTGTCATGTGTTTAGCCATGGCAAACCACAGCTAATCACAACAAAAAAACCTGAATGAATCGATTTCATTTGGTTAAATGCTTGCTTATAGCCAAGAAATTCTTTGATATAAGCAATCATATTGTGCAAAAAAAAAACTAATCCTCAAAGTAGTGCAATGTTACTATGATAACTATATACTACTTTGGTCATAGTATAATATGAAAAGAAAATCATAGTAAAAAGAGAAAAAAAATTTATAAAATAAAAAGTAATAAAATTGAAAAATTATTCACATTTTTTTTTTGTACTGTCACCAGTCAGTGTCCCTGATCACTGCCACACCAGTTATATGATCATGTTGTACTGCACTGGTGACAGTATATAAAGAAAAAAAAATGACTTTTTTTTTAAATGTCTTTATTTAAAAAAAAAAAATGACAACTTCAAAAAAACTCGCCATGCCTCTTATGAAGTACGTCGGACTATCTACTTTGCACAAAGGGGTCATTTGGGGGATATCTGTACTGTTCTGACATTTTTGCTCCTCAAGAAATTAGATTGGCTGTCAGTACTTCAGGATTGATCAATTTTCAGATATATCCCATAGTTTGTGAACTCTATAACTTTCCTACAGACTAAATAATAAATACTGATTTAAGTTATTTTCACCAAAGAAATGTAGCAGAATACATCTTGGCCTAAATTTCTGAAGAACGATTATTTATTTGCAAATTTTTATAACAGAAACAAAGAAAAAGCTCTGAAACCTGAAAAATTGGCCTGGGCGGGAAGGGGGTAAATGTGCTCGGTATTGAAGTGGTTAAGGTGAATGCCATCAATTGAGTAAGATTCATAAGCAATCCAAACAGCAGGCAAGGATGATGCACAGTCTGCAGATTTGTGGTCTCTGACATATGTTGTCTCCTTCATAAAAATCAGCAGATGTACAACAGAGAATCACAGGATAAATCACAAAAGCACATACATTAAACATTTTTACAAATTATGGAAGCAAAACCGTACATTTGTACTGTATGTGTTCTAACATTTGCTAGGGTGAAAAAAACTCTGTTACAGTGCAGCTAAACCCAAAGTGGATGATAGTTTGCTGCTTGACCTTTTTTTTTTTGCACAATTCTAAAATGTGCATTTTTACATAAAGATATACTTTAAACTCCCTAAACATTATTTAGGTTCTGAAAATCGTGGTAGTTGTAAATTAATGTGTCACACAATATTTGTGCAACTTTTCATCATATCTATAGTTTCAGTAAAAAAAGGCACTCAAATTTAATTGAAGTTCATACTAACCCAATGTAATCTCTACAATTTCTTTTACTTATAAAAGAGGAGACTGTGTCAAGTAAATTGATACCAAATATAAATAATGGTGAAACGATGATACCCACAATGGTCAATAGGTGACTCTTTAGCTGTTCATTTATTAAAATTAAATAATGGTGTTACTGTGATGACTCTGGGATTATTCCTCTCACTATGATCTGCACAGGGAAACTTAATATGAATTGCACATTTTGTGCAGGAGGCTTTTACATTAAAAAAAAAAAAAATGGTATAAAATTTGATAAGCAAAACAGTTTTGGAACTGCATAGACTGTTGTCCACATGGACTTGTGCAATATGTTTATATCCTTTATTATTGGTGTTATTTACACACAGGTCATTTTACTGCGTTGCGCTGTTTTTTATTTTGTATCTATACCAGTCTCCACTGTTTCTTTGCAAACTTGGTGTAGAACAACCCAGGGCTTAAGAGTGTACGCTGGCTGTTTGTATTGCCTATACATTTTGTTTTACTTTTCTTTTTTTTTTTTTTGTAAACCCATCTTTAATTTTTTTTTTTTTTTTTTTTTTTAAACTTAAAAAAGTTGTTTTGACTTAACTTTATTAATGTCACTTATGCCTCCACTGCACTCAGCTAAAGCAGATCTGGAACTCCCCATGACTGGGTATGCAAAGTGGACATGGCTTCACTGTATTCACTAAGCTAAGTAAACATCCTCTACTCTGTTAGTAAATCAGCCCAAATGTATTCATTCAAATTAAGATGTTCCGATTGAGAGGGTGACGGTTGTGCTTCCTCTGATCATTCAGGCCTATTTTTAACATGTTATTTGAAATTTCAGCTGTGAGCAGTTCTTGTTTAGAGCGTTACCTGCAGAATGCAACTGTTAAATATGATATATACATACCCACTAAAGAAAGAACATGACAAATATATATAAATAAATAATAGATTCTCTTCAAATTATTTAAAGTGGTTCTAAAAGCAGAGGAGGTTTTTTTTTTCACCTTAATGCATTGTCTTCATTAAGGTAAAAAACCTTCTGTGTGCAGCCCCCCCTTTTACTTACCTGAGCCTGATTTCAATTCAGCGCTGTACCCGAGAGCAGCATTGTTGCTCTCTCTCCTTACTGGCTCAGAGACAGCGGCTCCTGCTGCTGTTAATCACAACCGGTGAGGAGAGAGCGGGGGGCAGGGTCGAACAACACTGAGTGCATCAATAGACATATACAGTGCAGCTTGGAAGTGAGCCTGGAGGAGCCAGGAGCGCTAGCAGGGGACCAGAGAGCGCAAAACCATTGCACAGAGCAGGTAAGTACACCATGTTTGTTCTTTTAAAAACATATCTTTACCTTTCCCATGACTAACTTGTAACTTTTTCCTTTTAGATTTGAAAAAAAGTGGGGGGAGGGTGTCTTTCTTCCTGTGTCCCCTTTGGAGAGATTCACCCTCTCTGTTTGTATTGTCACTAAGACAGAAAGTGACAGACAAATACAAACCTTTACAGTTTTCTTCCAAACAGGAGAGAACATTTTCCAAAAAGGGGCAATCTGTTCCAGTGCCAATTGTCTGTGTCAGTCATTTTTAACTAGGGTTCCTGTGTTTGACGGACCTCCCATTTGGTGCCTGAATAGTTCTAGGGCCATTGCCACTTTGCAAAGCCAGGAGCATGACACCAGTGATCTTTGTATCTACCTATAAGAGTGGCAATTCTGACCAGCATTGCAAGGGTGGAGTACTTCCCAGTATGGGGGGCACACAGAAGGGGGAGGAGCCAAATGGGGGACCCCAGAAGAGGAGGATCGAGGCTGTTGTGTGCCACACCACTGCACAGAGCAAGTATGACGTTTGTTATTTAAACAAAAAAAGATTAACTTTATACTGACTCATAATAATACAATTCATGCCAGAAATGGATCCATTGATTCAATACATCTCACCTTCAGTGCTACGTCTATCTGATTCTTAATGTTGTGTATGATGTAACCCTCCACACCAGAATGATTACTTGTCTTCAGCAGGCACCTGAGCAAAGAGCAGCTTGTTAGTTGAATCATCATGGGGTAAAAGACTTTATGAAGCTTAATTGGCCACAACCATAATTGTGTTTCAACTTAATATCCAAAAGACTGCACTGGTAAATGTAGAAATCAGAATACTTTATGAATCCCAGAGGGAAATTATTATTAATCCCAAAAGGGAACTTATTAGGGATGGGATTTACTTTCTTTCAAGATGGCTTCTTCGATACTCTACATATATTCATATTCTACACATATTCATATTCTACACATATTTAGAGGGAGAATTTATAAACAAATATCGTTTGCAATAGGCAACTACCCAATAAGTGCCTGCTGGGCCATCACATCTGAAGGGGGGGGGGGCTTGGGTATTCATCAACATGTTGGCAAGATTTTTCACAGAAAAATACCCCAAAAATTGGTGAAGATGATGTTTTAAACTGGTGAAGCAGTACCTTCCCCCAATCCTTACTGGAAGGTATTTGGAAAGGAAGAAGTCTATTCCACCTTGAACCTAGTTTACAGTGTCTTCATGTACCTGCCTCAGTAAATGTCTTCCAGGTCATGACAGCCTAAACCAGCCTTTTTCAACCAGGGTGCCTTCAGGTTTCCCCAGGGATGCCCTGGCAAAATGCCCAACAATTGTAGATTTGCCAGCTGGTGGATCCAGTCTAGCATTTTAATTATACAAAGCCACAAGTTTTCATTGTAACAACCAATGTCTTCAGTTAACCCCTTCGCAACGACGTCACAGAAATATGTGTCACTGAGAGCCCCGAGTCCCGTTCTAACTATTGGAACCCGGGACTCTCAATTTCGGGTCACATGATCGCTGTAATAGCCTCTGATTAGCTATCTCAGTGATCGGCCACTGTACAGCCCAACCCCCTTGGTTTTTTTTTTCCTCTATGAATGGAGGAGAGAGATACATTGTATCTCTCTAACGCCTGGCATAGAAGGGGAAAAATATTTGTTAAAAAAATTAAATAAATATTTATAAAAATAATAAAAAAATACCTAGATTAAGGTTTGATCTAGTTCAGTGCCAGGATAAGTGTTTGGGTCAGGGTCAAGGTCAAAAGATCAAGATTTTTTCTTAATTTTTTTATTGGTATTAGTGTCAGTGTGTTTTAGGTAAAAAACAAAACGCACACTATTGTATCTGGGCTGTACTATGGGTACAAATAACATACACATATATGGTATTGTTGTGATTGTCAATAGCTGGAGAATTTATTTTGGGTTGTTCTTTGGTGGTAGGTTATGGTAGTAACAAGAAACACACAGTTAAATTAAAAAAAAAGTTTTTTTTTTTTTTTTACTATTTTGGGCCAGGTTTTCCTTTGATAATAAAAAAAGCAGGAGATATCCATTACCATTTACCACCAAATGAAAGCCCAATTTGTCCTGAAAAAAACAAGGTATAATCCACCGGATGTACAAAGTAGTTGTGATGATATGTACGGTTTTACTAACAAATGTCAACGTTGCAAAATTGTGTTTAGGCATTAAGATTGTTTTACCCTTAGGCATGAAGCGGTTAATATGGAGGACATTGCGCACAGCATCCTTGTTTGTCTCTCCATCAACACTGGGGTCACATTAGCTGAGTGATGGAGAGAAGCATTGGAATACTAGTCAGTACCAGTGTACAAAGGCATGTTTCCTTTGCAACCTCTAACGTTGGATGTCCTACATGGGTGAATGTTACTGCATTATGTAAAACGATTCGTTTAGTTTTTTTAATTTTTAGAATGGGGTGCCTTAAGATTGTGCATAATTTTAAAGGGTGCCTTGACTGAGAAAAGGTTGAGAAACACTGGCCTAAACAAACATACATCTCTGGAGCAGGCTGACTACCAAATTATATAGTTTATGCTGAAAAATACTCAAGAAGAACGCTGAACACCCAAGGCTGCATCATAAACAAAGTTACAAAACTCCAATTTTTCTTTTGTACAGTGCCAAGTACTCTATAATAAAGCTAATCTAATTACTGTAGATCCTGTTGTATTGTTCTCTTTAATTAAAGTATTATTTTTAAGGTACTTGCCCTTTGATAATGATTGGTTCTAAGTCATGAAACAATGGTGTATTTTTTATGCTTCTAGTATGATTAGGCAAACCCTTACCTGAATAACTTATATTTTCCTTCCACACAGAATTTGTCAATCACCAACTGTAACATTGCCAGACTTTTCTTCCTCTAAAAGAAATACCCAGAGATTAAACTGGAGATAATGAGACTGCATTCTTACAGCAGGTCCAGTACAATGTTCACCTACGTCAGCTTGTCTGACTCACCAGATGTTCAATAGGACACAGTGTCATCACCTTCACCAAATCCTGACAGAGAAGGCAAAACAGAGTACTGATTCAGTGCAAGGACAACAATAATAACTCTTTGCACAATAAACTCCATTTCTTGCAATTGTCATCTGCAGTCATATATTCATATATATTCTGGGCTGGAGAATCTGGAGGGAGAACACAGATCGCCAGTGAAGGGCTGACATTGCTCCTTCATACACTGGCAATCTGTGTGCTGAGATGATCAGCGGAGAACATGTTCTCCACTGATCGTCTCTGTTACCTAAACCACTAGCGATTGGAGATCAGCAACGATCCTCAGGATCGCCACTGATCTCTGTTTCATAAAAGGACACCTTAGTCGCACCTTAGATGGGGTATGCACTGACAGAAACAGAAGCTCTGTCAGCTGAATGTCTGTGCCAATGACAGATCTGGGTCTGCTGAAGCTACTGGCATCAAGTTCAAGATGGTGACACTCAGCAGCAACCTTAGAGATGATTCATCTACTGGACAATGGAAGCCTTGCAGAGGAAAACAACAAAATACTGCAAGTAATTTATTATTGAACTTTTAATAAAAGGTCTGGGATGGGGTTGCTGTAAGCTTGAGAACAAGCATTGGCGTGGTGATATGCAGTTGATTAGTCACAGGCCTTAAATGGAATTTTGTGTTGATGAGGTGTATCCATCTATTATTTCCTTTCCACTGTGATTCAGCCCAGCCAGGTTTAACCACCCACGTCTACGTCCACCCATAGTATGGAGACATCCATAAGTATGCTGAGATATGATTTTCACAGACAACTGCTCACAGCGCTTGCTTCTGACATTACCACTCAGGAGCCAATACACTACATGACTTGATCTTTTGGGGTGCCCTAGGTTGAGTTTCAATCCTATATTCTTGATAAATCTTTCAAAAACATTTACTGAAATACATTTTTTTTTTTTCAATTTTTATGTAAAAAAATACAATTGAACCAGGAAAATTATTCTTAGATATATAAATCTGTTAAACGGATTCAGATATTACACTTCCAAAAAGCTTGAAAAACCAAAAGCAAGTTTTAGGCCCAGCCAAAACTTAATTTTTTTTCAACTTTGGATAGAGTGGGTAATTGGAGTGCCTGCTGAGTTTTTACTGCTGTCTAGGGATCCATTAATGAGATTTCCTTTCCCAGAGAGGACAGATCACTAAACACAACATGGACTATATCTATATATATAGATATATATATATGGGGTTTTTTTTACACGTAGTACAGGGGAAAGACTAAAATCTGTCAGTTTTTTTTTTTTAATCTTTGTTCCTGTTATGGATTTTCCTTCACTCCCTGCCTGGTGAAACTGTTGTCATTGTGATAGTAGGTAAGTGAGGAAAATCTCTCTAACAGAACTTGGATAGTGGTGGATACCAGAGCAGGACTGTAATTATTACCCCCTCTACCCAAAACAAAACAAAAAAAAATTTTGGCTGGACTTTCACTTTTAAAGTGGTTGTAAAGGCTCAATGTTTTTTACCTTCATGCATTCTATTTTCAACCATTTTCTAATTCTCTTAAAAAACTGAGGAGTTAAACTATCAGTATACAACAGCAAGTCATGTGACATGTCAGATCATTTGGTAAATTGCTAACTCTATACAGAAAACTTTGCAGCTGTGCTTAAGTTAAAACAAGTCTAATAAATTCCATGAGCTCTGAAGTTATGTATTCAAATGCATGCTGGGAAAATGATGAACTCCGAGTGTGTGCAAAATGTGTTTCTCACTCCCTGCTCCCCCCCAGTGATCAAGAACCTGGTAAGTCACGGCATGAGAGGCAATAGGGGGCTAAGCTGTGTGGCAGCCTGTATAAACACAGTCAAGAAAATGAAGCCTACAGTCCAGGCACTAAGATTTACATGACTGCATCATCCCTAGGGCAGCAAAATATTTGATGCTACCAGAAGAAAGGGGTGTTATCTAAGAGGTATAAATGACTGCATGTGTTATATTTGAGCATTATTTAGCAAGATTTCATTTAACAGGAACAAAAATGTATCTGATGTAAAGTCTTACCTGTAAAACTTGTCCAACGGCTTTAATGTCTAACAACTCTTCATGGAGACTTTCATTATCAACTCTTAGTAGACTGTGCTCCAGCAACTCCTGCAAATAGACAGCTTCAGACTATGTGCCATGGGTGCATCTGGCAGTCAACTACTCTATATTTCAAATGTCAACTTACAAGCCCCTTGGACAATACAGATTCTTCAGTCCTGAAAATAAAATTTATTACAATGTCAGGACAGAGACACCCATGTAGTGAAATTCTCACAGTGTATGGCCAACATTAGAAACTCTTCCCTCAAGCAGCTTCATTTAAATAATAAATTGGGCCACCAGTTAGATGATCAAATTAAAGATGCTAAAATTAAGTTACGTAGGGGCCCATTTGTAACCGCGGTTGTTTTCCCCCTCTCCATAAACTGCAGGACATCAATGGAAATACTTCACATTTGCTGACATTTTATGTTTTATTTATAGGAAGCACAGTAAAATGTGCCTGTGAGACCCTAAGGCTCCATTCACACCTGTGCAACAATCATGAGATTTTCATTGTGACTTTACAGTGCGACTTTGGCTTTGATGAAGGAGGTTTTTTTTGAGGCATGACTTCCACTTTAAGAAAAAAAATTGTATGCTTCATTGAATTGAGATCTGGAAAATTTGGAGGCCAAATTAACACCTCAAACTCGTTGTTGGGTTCCTGAAACCATTCCTGAATTCAGCAGACCAGGCCACCTTCTATCTTTAAATAGTCCAGTTCTGATGCTCAAGTCCCCATTGTAGGTAGGTGCTTTTGGCTGTGGAGACTGATCTGACCGTCTGCGGCTACGCAAAAAGTTGCGACGCACTGTGTGTTCTGACACTGTTCTATTGGAACCAGCAGTAACATTATCATCAATTTGAGCTACAAGAGCTATTCTATTGGATCAGACTACACAGGCCAGCCTATGCTCCCCACATGCCTTGGACAACCATGACTGTCAGCAGTTCATCGGTTCACCTTCTTTGGACCACTTTTGGTAGGTCCTGACCACTGCAGTCTATGAACATCTCACAAGAGCTGCAGTTTGGGAGTTGCTCTGACCCAGTCATATAGCAACAAAAACCTCTGTTAGACAGGGCTAATTTGGCTTTATTGCAGGCTAGCTAGTAAGTGTGCTGAGAATTTTTCTGTTGTTTGACATGTGCAAAGCCCTTTCCATGTGCACCTTACTATAAAGGCGAGTTATAGATTGGGGTAATTGAAATTTATCTGCACCATTACAATTTGGCACTTATTTAATTCTCATTTTTTCTGCTTTCAACATGTCAGCTTCAAGGACAACATGTTCACCTACTGCCCAATATATCTCACTGACTTTCAGATGCCAACATAAGGAAATACTCAACGTTATACACTTTACCTGTCATGGTCATTATGCTAAGGTTGATCAGTGTGTGTTTGTTATTTACAATATGTACATTTACACACACATACATATATACAGCATATTAAAAATGCAAATAAACTCAAGTAGATGGTGGCTTTTTACAGTGATTACAGAGGATAGGCAGCTTGATAGATTTTCCTTGCAGGTGACTAATGTCTCTTGCTTTCCCCCATTAATATTAATGTACATGCAAGACATTCCTTTCAGCATCATTCACAGTCAGGCTTCATACTTTTCTTCATGATTTACTAGAATTCTAGAGCTCAGCCCCATCAGTAAGCAAGGTACACTGATTTTAGCACAGGGGATCAGACATTATATATTCCTCAGCTTTTCCAACTCCAGGCTATGTATGGGATATAATACTTTATAAATACGTATTTACAGTGACATTTTCCCCAGATTTATTAGAGAACACAATATCACCAGATTTCTGAAAGAAGAGATCATAGTTAATCCAATGTATTGTTAGGTTACATCTCTGACGGCGGAATTGGCATTGCCCATATATCTATTTTCCCTCTGAAGTTTAAATAAAGCCTTGCTGTAAAGTTCCTGTCCTTGAAATGCCATAGCTAAAGAGAGTATATCTTGCTAAAATGAACAGAATCTTTACCTTCGGGATTTGTCAAAGGAACAGGTGTCCCCACTGGGGATTATTCATTCACCGTTTGATCTTGGGATAAAGTAGTTGTAAACCTATGACATGATATATGAACAAAGTATATCCCTCTATAGTGTGTACTTATTTGAATTCAGACCACTAAGTGCCATTTCTGTATTTCACGGCTTTCCTGTGCTATCTGTAAGAGTCACTTCTGACAAGTTTTCCTGACACCAAGAGGTAAAAAGGTGATAGAGGAGGGAGAGCCAGCACACAGCTTGCGATTTACAGCCTCAGCTCTATCCCTGCATGTTGTGTGAAGGGGGTCCCTTTCCTCCAATCAGCTATCAGCTCCCCTCACTGAATGAAACTTCAGATTCCAGTCCCCTGCTTTCTGAAATTTCAGGCAAGCTGTATTAATTCTGCTCTTTGAATGGCTGTAGAGAAGAGAAGACTGCAGATAAACAGGTACAACTTATGTAGGAGGATGTTGGAGACTGGGGACATGCCTCAGGAAACAGATTAGATACTTGAGACTGCTACACACCACTGCTATAACAGGGCAATAGGGAAACACAAATTAGTGTCCACAGGGGCCCTGAGGGTCAAACAGAAAGTGCCTATGGGCCACAGGTTGGGCAGCAGGGCCTTAGAGGAATCCTGCTAAGATTGCAATTCTGTTTTTCCTTGACCTCAAATCACAGTGTTAAGGATGCTCCTTGCTCCCCAGATCCAGTGATGCATCAACGTCCCTAGAACAAGGAACAGGTGACGCGTTTCGAGCTATGGCTCGTAGTCATAGGGATTCAGCTTACCTAGGTCAGGGTATAGCTACAGCTGATTGACGCTACACCGCCGGCACCACGAGGAGTCCCAGCGGCCATCCTGATTTGGTCAGTATTACTCTTTTATACCCATCTGCCTGAACTTTGGAATAAATATCCTTGACATACTACACTATTGGCTTCCTCTGTTTTTTGAGCCCCTGTGGGAGCTCATCATGATTGCAGAGCGTATGCTATTGGAGTATGGATTATGAAGCAGTGGAGGCTACATGACCAGATCTGACCAGACCTATGTGATGGCGCCTGATGCGTTTTTATGATATACAAATGCGCATAAAGATTGCGTATCTGGTGAGTGCGCAGTCTTTACCTTATTTTCTCACCTTTTTCACGTTTACGGTTATTGGACGCCTGAAGATCATCAGCGATCTTGGTCACATTTTTTGGACTCATTTAGATTGGTTATAGATCTTTCACGATATTAGCCACATAATATAGTGGCATATATGCTTGCACAATGTCACCTTACTTATCTATTTATATACAAGGCTCATTAATTTGTGGATGTCTATGCGTCCGTCTGTGATTTCAACCACACTGTCACCTTTTGGTATGCTCAAAATTTTTATTTTTTTTTATGTTTTGCAATATTAGTCACAGATTCTAGTTGCATATGAATTTGCACAATGTCACCTTATTGATGATTAACCACTTCCCGACCGGCCGTTGCATATAAACGGCCGGACGGTGGCAGTGCAGGGTCGGGTGGCCGTCTATAAACGGCCTCCCCGCACCCTGCTTCTGCGCGCTCCCTGGGAGCGCGCAGCACCGCGATCCGGTGCCTGCTGTGTCCTCCGGACACAGTGAAACACCGATCGTCGGACGGGACCTCTGTACGAGGTCCCGATCATGTGATCACTGATTGGCCAATCAGTGATCACATGCAAAGTAGTAAGCAAGATGTCACTTGTGACATCATTGCTTACTACGTGTGAAATCTGTGAATGATCACAGAGGTCACATGGTACAAGCCTATTCACAACAGGCTTGTACCATGTGACAGGCTGTGACCAATCACAGCTCAGTCAGTACTTCTCAATGAGTGCATGAATGCACACAGAGAGAAAGAGCAATGATTGCTTTTACATCCTATATGGGTGTAAAAGCAATGTGTAAAAAAAAAAAAAAAAAATCTTCATCACCCCCCACAAGTAGTACAGTGTCACCATGGTGACACTGTACTGCTAGGGTGACAGTATGTAAAAAAAAAATAATAATAATAATAATATAAAAAAATAAAATAAAAATGTAAAAAAAATTGTTTAAAAATTATAATTTTTGTTATAAACTAATTTGGATTTTTTTTTTACTAAAAAGATAACGGAATAAATTTTGGCAAAGATTTATGATGAAATATTATTTATTTGCAAAATTTTATAAAAAAAACACTTTTTTTCAAAATTTTTGGACTTTTTCATTTACATAGCAAAAAAAATAAAAATCCCAGCGGTGAATAAATACCACCAAAATAAAGCTTTATCTGTTTAAAAAAAATGGTAAAAAATTCATTTGGGTACAGTGTTGCATGACCGCGTCATTGTCATTCAAAGCGTGATAGCGCTGAAAGCTGAAAATTGCCCTGGTCAGGAAGGGGGTAAAAGTGTCCGGTCTGGAAGTGGTTAATTATCTATATATGAATTTAGCATATATACATTATATTTGTGATTTTTACCAGCGCTGCACCCTTTTAGTATATTACAAATCCTAACCCGCCTGAGCTATCCCACCAGGAAGTTGTCAAAGCAGGCAGCCAATTATAGGTGGTGTAGCCACCTATGATATACAAAGGGGGTGTAGACGTGCACCTACGGGCGAGGAATGCCTACGTCATTTATGATAGGCTGTCCGCTTTCACAGCTTCCTTCCAATCTCAGTCTTAAACCTACTAGCACAATCAGTTCCATCCAACTACAAAACTAAAATACTTCCCCTAGGTCTACATACTTTTTATGTGTTCTAGCACCTTCATAGCAGATTACTAACCAGTTTCATTATGTTTATAGCAGCTGCTGAATCTGAGTGCCAAGTGGAATGGTGTGCATTAATAGAAATCATTAAACTAAATCTGACCAGCATCCATTAACATTTTACACTCCAATATGTATGCCATCAGAGATGCACTAAAAGCATGCTGGAAATGAAATATTTCATACAATATCCTGTAATCTGTTCTCAGGCTCTCCACACAACTTTCTAAGAAAGGATGAGCCATTTAAAGGATTAAGAGACAAGCACTTTTTTTTTTTTACAGTTCAGGAAATATGTATTGGTGTTTTATTTGGCACTTACCAAAAATTGTGTATACTGAAATGGAACAGTCAATGATATACTAAAATATACGTTACCAACTGGTGGCCTGGTGCTCATCTAATTTGAGCATGCCCAGAAAACCATAGCCTAGCCTTGTAGTCCTGTACCCAGACTCCCCCTGGTTTTGACTTTGCAGGGTTAGCAATGGGTTCCCCATTTGGTGCTTTCTAGGCCTGATTCTGGTAACAAGTCAAATGCGGATCGCTTTTTAGGTCCAGACCCACTGGCATTGCCTCAGCACTTGCCCAGTCTCTGTGCACCGTGGGTTAAGGTCTTACCTGCACTGATCCCTTTAATGGCAATCCCCTGTAGACCAGTTCTTCCCAACTGATAGCCTTTAGACATAGAGAAAAGGTCCGTGTACCAAGGTGCACCTCAAACACTTCAGTACAGATGAAAAATAGCAGGGGAGGGCCCAAATATCATATAGGTGATTAGAGCTTGCTGGAGAGGAAGCTGTACCTGAGAACTGGCAATACAAGGATTTCCCAGTTTCTGTTTCATCCAATCTGTGGATTTTTTACTTCTCCAATTCTTTTGCTGCTTCTTGATCATTACTCCACCAATCATCAGATCACCAGTCACAAAGATTAGAACCCTTTCTGAAACAAGGTGCCTACCACTACACATGGACACAGTGTTGCAGGGATCCTACAAGGTTTATACTGGCAACTGGTTTGTTGCCCTCTCTGCTTGATTTATTGAGTACAGCTTCCACACCACAGGACCTCTTTAACAGGTAAAAGGTAGCTATATGAGTGCACTTGTTTTTTTTCTAATGGATGCTGCTTTAGGTTATCAGTGCTGTAAACAGTGAGCATTGATGCAAAATTCCACTTACCTTTTTAACAGCACATCAATATGTTCCATGTTAGACTTCAGCACAAATGATGGCCTAGGAAAAATAAAATAATATTCTGTTAATTTATAGAATTATCTTCATGTTTCTGTATATTAGGAAATCTTTCCATTTGATACAATAAAGGAGACATTAGTAACATTACTCCAGTAGATGTGTTCAGATCTACAGCATATCTTTCATGTGGTCTAGTCTTTCATGGGGTAGTACAGTGGCTAACTAGTGAGCACTTCTGCCTAGCCAGCACCAGAGTCATCAGTTTGAATCCCACCCATGACACTACCTGCGCTTGTGTGGGTTTCCTCTGGGTACTCTGGTTTCCTCCCACACTCCAAAGACATGCTGGTAGGTTAATTTATTAGCTTCTTTTTAAATTGGCCCTAGTATGTATGAATCTGAGTTAGGGACCTTAGACTGTAAGTGCCTTGAAGGTTAGGGACTGATGTGTATGTGCAATATATGTAAAGCGCTGCCTAAATGGATGGCACTATATAATTACCTGTAATAAATAAATATTTGACTCTGCCTACAGACTAAATTATTTCTATGACTATATTACAAAGATATTGAAGATATACCTCTGAACTCTCCTGGGATCAAGTAAAACAAGCAAACAGAATTCTGCCTGTTCAGACTGCTCATTTCATATTGTAACTGGCAGGAGAAAGATTACGCTCATGTATGAAGATATTGATCCGAGTTCCCAGAAAGCCACTCGATACAAGAGCTTCTCGCTGCATGTTCTGTGTTCACGTCTGAACAGATCCTTACAGCATTAGTCTCAGTTCAATGCCTGAGGATGCCAGATCATGGTGAAAAGGGTCAGCAGGCCTTACGTTGCTCGAAGCAGTTTCTGAAAGACAACCCTGTCATCCCCTTACAATAACTAGTAAGGTTACTAGTCTAGTATACTATACTATACATAAAGAATCCAAAATGCATAATATGCAGGAAGAATCCAAAATGCATACTATGCAGGAAGAATCCAAAATGCATACTATGCAGGAAGAATCCAAAATGCATACTATGCAGGAAGAATCCAAAATGCATACTATGCACGAAGAATCCAAAATGCATACTATGCACGAAGAATCCAAAATGCATACTATACAGGAAGAATCCAAAATGCATACTATGCAGGAAGAATCCAAAATGCATACTATACAGGAAGAATCCAAAATGCATACTATACACGAAGAATCCAAAATGCATACTATACACGAAGAATCCAAAATGCATACTATACACGAAGAATCCAAAATGCATACTATACACGAAGAATCCAAAATGCATACTATACAGGAAGAATCCAAAATGCATACTATACATGAAGAATCCAAAATGCATACTATACAGGAAGAATCCAAAATGCATACTATACAGGAAGAATCCAAAATGCATACTATACATGAAGAATCCAAAATGCATACTATACATGAAGAATCCAAAATGCATACTATACATGAAGAATCCAAAATGCATACTATACATGAAGAATCCAAAATGCATACTATACATGAAGAATCCAAATGCAAACATCACAGTTCACTCTGCTAGAGGAAAAAAAAATGCTGCAGCAATACTTTTTCACTGTAATCATAGACCCAATGTTTGATGTCCTCTCCAACAACCTCTCTCTGTGGCACCGGGCAGTGTCACGTGTCACTGATCTCAACATAAATGATGCTTAATTTAAGGGCACATTATAAAAAAACGGAATTGGTTCTGCGCAACGCTAAGGGACTGATGCTAACACCTACCATACCCTAATAGGAATGTGTAGCAACAAAAAAAAAAACATAGGGTGTAGTGCTGTTCCTCATATGTAGTGAAGTAAATAAATGTGCTATGTGGTAAGTACTTGTGATGTGAAGTGATCACTCCATGCTATAAAATACTGCCCCCCTATCTGTTCCCGTGAAGATGGATAAAAGTAGAAGGATAAATACCTAGGAGGATCCCTCCTTCCTATCAGCCACCTACGTACTCAAACTGACCACGTGTGTCAAACTGAAGATAAAAGGGTGGATCTACAAACCACCTCCCTATTTTACAAAAAACATTACAATATCCAAAAACCTAGTTTCACTGTAGTTTCATGTTCACTGTGATATTGTAAATTACTTTTTCAAAGGGAGGGAGGTGGTCTGCAGGATTTGTATTGCATCATATATACTGTAGAGCATATTGCACTGTTTGTTACAATCTATCATATATGCATGGTATTACATGGGGGAGGTGTATGGTACTACCAAATCCCAGGTACTACTCGCATATCCAATTGATTACATATTATTCACGTTTTCGAATTTTGTAATATTTGTTGTAAAAGAGGGAGGTGGTTTGTAGATCCACCCTTCCATTTTTGCACGGCTTGCATATTCAGTGTGACACACTTGGTCAAGTAGGTAGGTGGCTGATAGGAAGGAGAGATCCTCATAGGTATTTCTCCATCTTCATGGGAACAGATAGGAGGGAGGTGTTGTATAGCACGGAGTGATCACTTCACATCATAAGTACTTACCCCATAGCACATTGATTAACTGCACAACATATGAAGAACAGCGCTACAACCTATGTTTTATTAATTTAAGGGCCGTATAGTCCACAAACGAAGAGAGATCTGTGCTGCGAATACAATCTGCTAGGGAAGAGGGGGGCAGAATGCAGGAAATTAATAGCCAGGTTGTCCTTTAATGAATCCCTGACCCCTGTTGTGTCCATTGCATTTGATTACATACTTCCCTTCCTCGTCATTCCAGTGAATTTGTCTGTGTGGCCCCATCTGGCACCACACAGCCTTTCCTCCTTGATTCCATTCATTCATATGTTGGAGTCTCACTTTGCTGTACTGCTGGAGGTTGCATGAGTAGCACTCTCCCATAGGAATGAACAGGACCATGGTGCACATGCACACTAAGGCTCTAGTGGTGACATTTACAGAGAAAAGGCTGTGCAGAGCTGGACTGCTGTATAGGGAGGAAGGAAAATATGTAATCGGTAGGCTGCACTCGTGGGGTGTAAGAATTTATTTCTAAAGGTACAGTTGTCCTCATTTTCCAGCTAACTACTCTGCCCACAGCAGTATGCCAATCTACACAATAGAACCAAACCTTTAGTACCATGTCAATGGGGTGGGTTTACAAAAAGCAGACTGTGCACTTTGCAAGTGCAGTTGCTCCGGAGCTTAGTAAATAAGACTGAGCTTCACTGCAAAGACTAAAAACAGCATTTTTGCTTGCACATGATTGGATGATGGAAGCCAGCAAAGCTTCCCTCATTTATTAAGTTCTGGAGCAACTGCAGAGTCCACTGCACTTACAAAATGCACAATCTATTTGCCTTTAGTAAATCCACCCCGGTGTTTGGACTGCAGTCACTTTGTGTTACCAAGCTAAAGCTCCATGTACACGGGACACTTCTGAACAATGGAAACTGACTGCTGGAAAACGCAGGTTAAAAAATGTCTGTTTAGCCACGTTTGAGCGTTTGAGTTTAGAAGCGTTTTTTAAAGATAAGTGCAGGAGAACCTCCCAAATGCCCAGAATGCACTGAAAAGTGGTAAATTATTAACTATTTCAGACTTTCAGAGAAATACAGAGAGTAGAAGCAGAGACAGAAGTATGTGTTGAAATTAGCTTAGGTGTGAGTTGCTCATTAACATTTCTTTTGTTTGCAAGGGTGGGATAGGTGTCTGGTGGAGTAAGTCATTAAGGTCACCTGGCAGGGGGTCTTCCTGAGGAATTTGAGGTGTGAATGGGCATTAACATATCTTTTGTTTCCAAGGGTGGGAGAGGCCTGAGGTGTGAATTGGTCATTACAATGTGTGACCAGCTTGGTGGGAACATCCTGTGTTCAGTGTTTTGTCCATCTGAGTACCTTGAAAATGCTTTGCATGCATTTTTCATGATGAAAAAAGGCTCTGGACAGCATTGGGAACTGGAAGAGTTAAAAAAACAATTTCAGACGCAAACGTTTATAAACGCGATTTGCCGCGTTTACGAGCGTTTTGTGTTTGAAACGCTGATAAAATCGACTGCTGAACACAAGTTTTCTGCGTTACAAAAACGACTATAAACTCAAATGCTTGTAAACGAATGTAAATGAAGATGTGTACATGGACACATAGGAAAACATTAGGGAGAGTTCAGGGGTTGCTGAAAAAAACACTGAACAGCTCCTAAACATGAGTTTATCAGCTGCAGGGTACATGAGCCCTTATTAACCTGGAAGGCCCCTACCAAGAAAGCAAGGACAGACCCTGTGTGTGAAAATAAAGTAAAGCAATTTTTTTAAAGCAGGACCCAGAATTTCTCACAGTGTGCATTAGAAGCTGTAGCAAGTGAAAGAGAGCCTGCTAAATCTTGGCTGGAGGATGTTCAGAATCAACTAGTCTTTACCTTTACAGACTTACTGTCCCTGGTCTGCCCCTTTCATTCATTGAATTTCAGTTCTTTCAAACATGGAGGCTCATCACCACATGTGGGTGTTACCTAGGACAGTTTGCATGCCGCTGTAATCTGCCTAGAAATGTACAAGTCTCAATACTAAATCACGGTTTCTTGATATACAGTATCTCACAGAAGTGAGTACACCCCTCACATTTTTGTAAATATTTTATTCTATCTTTTCCTGTGACAACACTGAAGAAATGACACTTTGCTACAATGTAAAGTAGTGAGTGTACAGCTTGTATAAATAATGTAAATTTGTTGTCCCCTCAAAATAACTCAACACACAGCCATTAATGTCTAAACCGCTGGCAACAAAAGTGAGTACCACTAAGTGACCAAATTGGGCCCAATTAGCCATTTTCCCTCCCCGATGTCATGTGACTCATTAGTGTTACAAGGTCTCAGGTGTGAATGGGGAGCAGGTGTGTAAAATTTAGTGTTCTCGCTCTCACTCTCTCATACTGGTCACTGGAAGTTCAGCATGGCACCTCACGGCAAAGAACTCTCTGAGGATCTGAAAAAAAGAATTGTTGTTCTACATAAAGATGGCCTAGGCTATAAGAAGATTGCCAAGACCCTGAAACTGAGCTGCAGCACGGTGGTCAAGACTATACAGTGGTTTAACAGGACAGGTTCCACTCAGAACAGGCCTTGCCATGGTCGACCAAAGAAGTTGAGTGCACGTGCCCAGCGTCATATCCAGAGGTTGCCTTTGGAAAATAGATGTATGAGTGCTGCCAGCATTGCTGCAGAGGTTGAAGGGGTGGGGGGGTCAGTCTGTCAGTACTCAGACCATATGCTGCACACTGCATCAAATTGGTCTACATGGCTGTCATCCCAGAAGGAAGCCTCTTCTAAAGACACAAGAAAGCCCACAAACAGTTTGCTGAAGACAAGCATACTAAAGACATGGATTACTGGAACCATGTCCTGTGGTCTGATGATACCAACATAAACTGATTTGGTTCAGATGGTGTCAAGCATGTGTGGCGGCAACCAGGTGAGGAGTACAAAGACAAGTGTGTCTTGCCTACAGTCAAGCATGGTGGTGGAAGTGTCATGGTCTGGGGCTGCCGGCACTGGGGAGCTACAGTTCATTGAGGGAACCATGAATGCCAACATGTACTGTGACATACTGAAGCAGAGCATGATCCCCTCCCTGCAAAGACTGGGCCGCAGGGCAGTATTCCAACATGATAACGACCCCAAACACACCTCCAAGATGACCACTGCCTTGCTAAAGCTGAGGGTAAAGATGATGGACTGGCCAAGCATGTCTCCAGACCTAAACCCTATTGAACATCTGTGGGACATCCTCAAAAGGAAGGTGGAAGAGTGCAAGGTCTCTAACATCCACCAGCTCCGTGATGTCGTCATGGAGGAGTGGAAGAGGACTACAGTGGCAACCTGTGAAGCTCTGGTGAACTCCATGCCAAAGAGGGTTAAGGCAGTGCTGGAAAATAATGGTGGCCACAAAAAATATTGTCACTTTGGGCCCAATTTGGACATTTTCACTTAAAATACATAAAACATTTACAAATATGTGAGGGGTGTACTCACTTCTGTGAGATACTATACATATAACTCCTCCCAACTGCCAGCCAAAATGCTTGCACCAGGCGTGAGGGTTCTTGAAAAAAGTACTGAGACTGAGAGTGCTGTGATGATTTCAGGATCCTATGTATAGTACCCTCCCACCAGTAATGACCTCCCTGCTTTGCATAGAGAAGCACAGAGACCCAGATATATTGTCACTGTGTCTAAAGTAAGGCATGTAATGAAAACAGAAAGATTTTATTTAAAAATGTCATTAACATGTTGATAAGGGGGGTGGAGTCACCACGGAATGCAACATAAATGCAGATTTATTTTCAGCTTTATTAACAGCTGAGGAATAAGAGAACATGGCTTTGTTAGGCTGGATATAAGCTAATATTATGTCACAGTAAATGATGCACAACTGTTTTTTTCAGCATGTTTCTTAATAATTTTGTCTGAGCATGATAACTGAAATAGAAAAATATAAAATATTGCGTTTAATTTTCTCTTCATTATAATGTGTACAAAAAAAGAGTTCATTCGCAATCCTAATCTGCAGTAATAGGCTAGAAGGGTCTGTTTTCATTCAGTCTCTAATTGCTGATAGAATTAATTTCCAAGAACAACCCAGCTGAGGGGAAAAACAATGATATTAAAAATCCTAAAAATGATAATTAAATATCTTCAAATTCTGTACATATAATTTCCATAATAAACCTTTATACGATTAACACAAGCTCCCTCCCAGTCACAATTTCCATTTCTTCACCATGTAGATGATTTGCTGCAAATGAAGATTGCATTTCTGAATAATTTGCTAGTATGATGGAAATGTTTCATTGGAGTTTATATATTTATATTTTAGAGCACAACTGTACTTTATTAGTCCTATAAAGTTAGGCAGCAGTTTTCAATATCGTACCTTTTTTCCTCCAAGCCAAAAAATCCTATTCCATCTGAAGGCCAATGCTCTCTATGTGAGATCCTCAGTCTGTATACAGAAGTCTGAAGCGCTCTACCTACATGCATTACAGCATGGCAATCAGCAAAACTCACACTCTGCATATTGCACTGATATGCGGTTCTGTGGCTCCAACTCAGCCGGGCTTGTGTCAGCCCACAGTATAGAGAAAGCTGCTCTCATAGAGGGCATTATTTATTTTATTTATTTCAGGCACTTATATATAGAGCTGTCAATTTACGCAGCACTTTACATAAATATATATATATATATATATTGTACATTCACATCAGACCTTAACCCTCAAGGGGCGTACAATCTAAGGTAGGGCATTTTTTTTGTTCTCTTTGTTCTTACAAATGAAAATGCCATACGGAATAGGATCAATGAACACGGGTCTGCATTCGTTTGTGTAGTATACTATATATCTGCCTAGAGGTCAGCTTTAAACCTATATAAACCAGTCTATTGCATTCATACCAGAACAAAATGCAAGTTAATTGATGGGTATTGATTACTGCACTTTAGAATTGTGCTTAAGAATAATAAATCTTTATTGAATCGCTGGTATCACTTAAATAAACCATTAGTCTGGTAAATAACATTGATGGAACAAGTTGGTAAATGCATGTTAGGCCCCTTTGACAAGAGGGTTTGATCAGGTCCGTGTGTCAGTTTTTCAGGCAGTCCTGATCAGCCCCTCCTTTCACCACTATGGACCGGCAGGTGTAAATAAACGTTTGTCCGTTTACACCCGCCTACCTCCAATCCGATCTGGTTCACCTAAAAACAGAAGGGGATCCATTCCACTGTTTACACCCGACTGTCCTCAGATCTGATCCACTTAGACAAACAGTGGAGTCCGTTTATACCTGCCAGTCCATACAGCAGAGTGGGATGTGAACTTGTCCACTCTTCATAAACGTCTGAATGGGGCTCACCTAGCCAGTGCTCTTTCACTGCTCCTGGCCCAGTAGAAGCTGGCAACAATACGCAGTGCTTCAAGGTATGGGGGAAAACGTGTCCTGCTCTCATTTGACAGCGTTCAGGTCTTGCAGCCAATTGCTACGTTTGAGCACTGTCACATGACCAGGGGAATGACATCCCCTCAATGTCTGACACCTGCCAACACTTGTATTTCAGTGCCAGCTGTAGAGGGGTCAGGATCTGCAGGGGAGGACTGGTAAAGCAAACATATCTAGGGTGGTAGCCTTTACAAACACACTGTTACTTTTCTCTGCTTGTCTCTTTAACCTCCCTAGCGGTCTGATTATGTCAGCATTTCTGTCCTCAAAGCGGTACATTGTTTTCAATGGAAATATGTTGTTTTTTTTATTGTAGGCCTGTAATTCTTAGGAATAACTCACTGAAATTTGTCCGAACAAGAGTCTAGTAAACAACCCAGGTATGATAAAATTTTAAACACGAAACCATAAATTATAATATAATAAATAATTATAAAAAATGATAATATAATAATATATTTAATTCAATAACGTAATCAAACCAAAAACACTGAAATTTGAAATAGAGCGCCAAGTTCGCACATCACTGAGCTTAGTCGCAAAATCGTTTTCAGTGTCTGGTGACGAATTTCCCCACGAATCATTATCACTCAATTCTGCAAGTGGTTCTAATACGATCACTGTTCTCTAGCTGGTCTACAACCGCTTTTGACCTAAAGGGACACTTTTTGAATGCTTCTCACTTTCCAGGCAGAAAGATCGGTAAAAATGCAGGCAGGGCACAGGACAAAATGTATGTGAAATGGTTTGATACAATAATGTAATACTATCAGATTTTAGTGTATTGAGTGAATGTAAAATTTTTAAATTTTTGAAATTCCCGCCAGTTCCGTCCCCCGAAAGACGAATGCCATGGCCAGGGACGCTGCAGGGGGACATTGCGGGACCGCAGGACAAGGTAAGTGCAAGAGGGATCCCAGAGCAACGCTGCACTGTAATCCCGAGTGTTGCTCGGGGTTACCGTTTCTGGTACTGAAAGTTAACCCCGAGATACACTCGGGAATACCGCCAGGGAGGTAAGAGAAAAAGTGGAAATTCTGTACATTCATTTCTAGACTGTCAGTGTCTCAACACTAAACCCATGCCATTAAACAGTAACTTTTGTTGTGTAAAAAATAACAATTCCCTCTAGGTGATTAATGTTCATTACAGGGAATTTAACGAACTCAGTAATCCTGCTTGTTTTTGCTAAAATGTTTTTTAAAAGAACCACCTGTTTATTTTTCTGTCTTTTGGATTCTGAATGGGAGTGATTTGATCAGCTGATGCTCTTGCAGTGTTCTAATGGGGAAAGATGCAAGGTCTGCATAGAGTACCTTTAGAAGTGATGAACCCTTCTGAAGAATCTCAACAAAAATTATTATATTATTATTATACAGGATTTATATAGCACCAACAGTTTGCTCAGCGCTTTATTAAAAATGACATTTTTGTTGCAAAGGATGCCTAAAGTCAGGTGTAGACTTCTGGGAAAATCAGTGAGCCAATCACACAAGCAGGAAATGACATTTCTGGAGGCGTTCCATACATCAACTGTGTACAGAATGCCTCCAGGTTGCCATAGTGCATTGAATTCTACAGAAAATTACAGATTGATTATCCATATTTCAGATTGAAAAGGAAAGGTAATTTTTAAAAACAATAAATTAAAATATGTCACAATTATATATGCTGTATTATTTTTTTACATTTGCTATATATTTTTTTCCCCTCAAAAATGGAGTTACCCTTTAAGATGGAATAAAGCCCAAGGCCAGCTAAAACTTTTTTTTTAGTTTTGGACAGAGTAGGGAAAAGATACAATCTCTGTGGTCTGTAACTGCAACAGAGAACTATTTGGGGGGGGGGGGATTGGACTGGGGTTGGACTTTAATAGAGCAGCCAAGCAGACTACTGCTGATTGGGTCTTTTGAGCCACCCTAAAAACCCACCCAGTTTCAAATAGTCTCTAAGAGACTGTGCCTGTCCAACACATGGTGCTGGAAGAAAATAGGACATTATGGCCTCAGCACCACTGCCAGAACAAATGATTGCTGGTATCTGAAGCAGGACAATCATGACCAGCAGGACACAAACACTTGACACAAACTCCACAGAATAGAAACGTACAGGTTCATTTTATACATTTTCAGATATCTCACCCAAATACAAATGGAAAAGCGTCCATGCCAAAATGATGAACAAACAAGAGGTAAGAGAGGCAGGCTACAGCCTCAGCCGTATACATCTCCTTCTGAGGCACAGTATCGTCATTCTCCAGGCTTTCAGCTTTGTGAACGTTCTGCATAAATGCCTTGGGTAGGGGTTCACCCAATGCTACAAGAAAACCCTGTAACATAAAAAATTTGCAATAATAACATTTCTCTTTTGAAAATGTAGCCTTTCCTTACCCAATTACAAATGGATTTATACAAAGGCATTTACATAGGATAGGAACTAAAGGCATTTATTTTGCCCATAGCATAAAATTTGCAGCTCTGGTTATCTTAGTAAATGAAAGCATGCATTTGTCAATGGGCAAAGCAGACAGCCTTCATTCTGTGCTTTTCTAGAAGAGTCCAAACTGCATTGGATCTAGTAATCTAACGAAAACTGGGGAGAAATATAAAATTCTAATTATCTGTTGCAAAACCAAAAAGGCCACAAAATCTGCAGCAGAAGCAGCTCAAACCTAATTGTTTACAGAAAGGACTAGAGCAAGGTTGTCCAACCTGCAGCCCAAGACATCTATGAATGCAGCCCAATATAAAAATGTAAAATTACTTAAAATTTTTGATTTCCTTTTGTAATTTTTTTGTAAAAATGCAGTTGCACTTAGTGAACATATGCAACTGAAGAAAAAATTGACAGTGTCCCTTTACTGGACTTTTAGGCTCCATGCACATGGGGTGTTTTGATAACACTAGTAACGTTAGCTGTGTAAAGTTTTTGAGCTTTTTTAAGTGTTTTTGCATTAGCGTTTTGCTGCCTTTCCTGGCGTTTTTCCGTGTTTGCGATTTTTTAGCATTTTTTTTACCCAAAAAATATTTTTCTTCAAAAAAGCCTCCAAAAAGGATGGTTTGCGGTGGTTTACCGACTTTTCCACGTTGTTCAGCCTTAGAGCATTTTTACAGCTAAAAAACTCTTCTAGAAACCCACTAGTCCTGGGTTTTGTTTTCCAGCCAAAAACCGTCCCTGCCAAAAAACATTAATTACAGTCTATGAGTGCATGGACACATAGGATAACATGCTGGGGGGTTTACTGGCTGTAGAAAAAAAACGTCAAAAGCCAAAAACAGCCGCTGTAAAAACGTCAAGTGTGCATGAGGACTTGTAGCTTTAATTTTCCCAAAGAAAACTATCCTACATTATTCATGTCACCAGTTTTTGGCAGCGCCTGTATTTTTAAGCAAGAGTTTTCAAGGATAAAAGCACACGAAGGGCAAAATTAGAATGAAAATATCTGATAAGCACCTTGAGAATTCATTGAGAATAGCTACTAAATCCATCAAACCAGATTACGGTGCTTCAGTTTATCAAAAGCAGTGTCAATATCGCACTAGTTTATGTTGCTCTCTTTTACTTTTATAATAAAAAATATTACAAAAAATGAAGTTTTATTACTCCGATATGTACATTCTCTATATCAGTGATCGTTAACTTGTGGTCTGACCAACTTTCCCTGCTCATCAGCTATCCTTATTCTTAGTGTTTTTTTATGTGTGACCCAAGAAAATACCCTTTCTTCCAATGTGACCCAAGAAAATCAAAAGGTTGGACGTCCCTGGACTAGAGGACAGAATGCAGTAGTTTTCTCTTTTAAGGCAATCACTATCTCATTGAAACTTCAGGTGGAGCCATGTGAAGCAGATGGAAGGGAGGGCAATGATCTGTTTTGATCGTTGATCGATTGATCATGAATTTAAAAAAATTCCCCAGTCCCCCACAAGCTGAACCAGCATTGCTCCAACATGATTAGTTGTCTCCTCCGATGGTGGCAGATTCTCGTATTATCTGTATTTCATTTGGTAAAAATCTAGTGCCTGGCTGCTTGCACACCAATGTTCAATACTGTAGACCTGAATGAATTGCAGGACAAATGTCAAGTCTATGGAACTTATTGCACAAGTGTGAGCAGTCCGGCACTAGATTTTTATCGGAAAGGATGTAGATAACACAGGAGGCTGCTGTGTTATAGGTGGTAAGTAAGCACCTGCGGGTGGGATTATGGTCCAGTTTAGGTTAGTTTAGGGGGTAAGGGAGGGGGGCTGGGGATTAATTTATAAATATGCTCTAATCTTTTCCAAAATTGTATGAACTGTAAACTGTATGGCTAATACTATTAAAGCAATAGTTTCCTAAGGAAACATTCAAGGTGATTATGATTTACCAAATACAATGAACAAATAAATTTGTGAAATGAGACCAATACTTAGCAAATAAATCCATTCGATTCTCCTTGTGCTTACCATGATGCCTTCAGCAAATAAGCAGAACGGATTGTCCTTTAGTTCATCTTCTCCCAATTTGAGCTGAGCAGTAAGGAGGGGAAACTTCAAGCAACTAAAACAGCTTGTGACAGATGTAGAAGATAAAGTATTAGGGCATTCAGAATGGATCGATATTGTTGCATTCATTACAGCCACACTCCATAATTTACTATCATGATTTTTTGATACAATATGCCATTAGTTGTTATAATGAAAAGTAGAGGGGAGGGAGACTAGAAAACGGCCATTTGCTGATCTCCCGGTCCTATTAATGATCCAGAAGCAAAGTGTAAATACTTTACTTATAGAGAAGAATTTCATAAAGTGTGATCTACACTCCATGGGATCTATTGAAGGACAGGTGAGACATTGGGGTATTTTAAATGATGTCTCATTTAAGAGAGCCTGTCATCAAAAAGTCAGCATATAGGGGACTCTTTGTCCCCTATGTGATGAAAAAAAAGTTTAGTAACGAAAAATAAAGTGTAAAAAATTAAAGCTGAACCCAAGCACTTAGAGTCCCCATCAAAAGATTTTTGAGCCCTCCACCCCCACATACAAGAATGTACAAACGTAAATGGGTGCAATTGGGGTTCATACGCATGAAAACATTGATTGTGCTACACATTTTACATATCAACACGCATGCCAGAGTGAAATCAATAATTCTAGGCCCATTATTCACAGTTCACTCTAAACTGATGACCTGTAGTTGCTTTTAAAGTGTCGCCTATGGAAAATATAGGGTACTGAATTCTGTTGCTGTTTCACAGGTGCACCAATTTTACATTTTGACATGTTGGGTATCGATTTAAAAAAAAAAAAAGGTAATTTATTGCATTTTTGTGCCCTAAATTTAACTTTGGTGTATTTTTTACCAAAATTTTGCACTTTCTAAACCATTGCACTAATAATGTGTGACATAAAAAATATAACTACCACTATTTTATTCTATATGGTGCCTGTTTTCAGAAAATATATACTGGTTTGGGGGTTTTATGTAATCTTCAGATCTAAAATGAAACAAGTGTGCAAAAAAAAAAAAGCAAAAACAGCCGTGATGGAAAGTGGGTTAAAGCAATAATCTCAAGGGTGGGATTGTCAAAATATGTTGTATGGCAAAATGCAAGATCTGCCTCTTTTGTAGTCCCTTAGCGAATAGAGGAAAAGAGGAGAAGAGCTACAGTGGATATAAAAAGTCTATACACCCCTGTTAAAATGTCAGGTCTCTGTGATGTAAAAAAATGAGACAAAGATAAATAATTTCAGAACTTTTTACACCTTTAATGTGACTTATAAACTGTCCAACTCAATTGAAAAACAAACTGAAATCTTTTAGGGGGGTAAGTAATCCTAAAAGCTAAAATAATGTGGTTGCATAAGTGTGCACACCCTCCTATAACTGAGGATGTAGCTGTGTTCAGAATTAAGCAATCACATTCAAAATCATGTTAAATAGGAATCAGTAAACACCTGCCATCATTTAAAGTGCCTCTGATTAACCTCTAATAAAGTTCAGCTGTTCTAGTAGGTCTTTCCTGACATTTTCTTAGTCGCATCCTACATGGTCTGCAGAGGGCTTCCAGAGCATCAGAGGGATCTCACTGTTAAAACTTATCAGTCAGGAGAAGGGTACAAAAGAATTTCCAAAACATTAGATATACCATGGAACAACGGTGACATTACCAAGAACTGGACGTCCCTCCAAAATTGATGAAGAAATGAGAAGAAAACTGGTCTGGGAGGCCGCCAAGAGGCCTACAGCAACATTAAGGGAGCTGCAGGAATATCTGGCAAGTACTGGCTGTGTGGTACATATGACAACAATCTCATGTATTCTTCATATGTCTGGGCTATGGGGTAGAGTGGCAAGACGAAGCCTTTTCTTCCGAAGAAAAACATCCAAGCCGGTATAAATTTAGCACATCTGAAGTCTCCCAAAAGCATGATGGAAAATGTGTTATGGTCTGATGAAACCAAGGTTGAACTTTTTGGCTATAATTCCAAAAGATATGTTTGGCGCAAAAACAACACTGCACATCACCAAAAAAATCACCATACCCACAGTGAAGCATGGTGGTGGCAGCATCATGCTTTGGGGCTGTTTTTCTTCAGCTGGAACTGGGGCCTTAGTCAAGGTAGAGGGAATTACGAACAGTTCCAAAAACCAGTCAATATTGGCACAAATCCTTCAGCCTTGTGCTAGAAAGCTGAACATGAAGAAGAACTTCATCTTTCAGCATGACAATGACCCAAAGCATACATCCAAATCAACAAAGGAATGGCTTCACCAGAAGAAGATTAATGTTTTGGAATGGCCCAGCCAGAGCCCAGAACTTAATCAGATTGAAAATCTGTGGGGTGTTCTGAAGAGGGCAGTGCACAGGAGATGCCCTCACAATCTGACAGATTTGAAGTGTTTTTGCAAGGAAGAGTGGGCAAATATTGCCAAATCAAGATGTGCCATGCTGATAGACTCATACCCAAAAAAGACTGAGTGCTGTAATAAAATCAAAAGGTGCTTCAACAAAGTATTAGTTTAAGGGTGTGCACACTTATGCAACCACATTATTTTAGTTTTTTATTTTAACTTCCCTCCACCTAAACGATTTCAGCATGTTGTTCACCTGAGTTGTACAGTTTATAGGTTACATTAAAAGGTGGAAAAAGCTCTGAAATGATTTATCTTTGTCTCATTTTTTTTACAACACAGAAACCTGACATTTTACCAGGGGTGTGTAGACTTTTTATATCCACTGTACAGCAGATGGGCATAGCTGGGGGAGCTGTTATGGAAAGGTTAAAAAAAAGAAAGAAAACCTTTTACCTTTAGAACCACTTTGAGCTAAATGTACACTTACAATGTCAGGAGCTCCCTCCTCATCTCTTGAAGATCTTGCTCCTTGGTAACGTCCGTGGTCTGTGATACAAGGTCAACAAATGGCTGTATAAACTGAAGTAAGGCAAGACAGCACTGGCAAAGGGAATGCTTGTCTTCTTTAATCTGCTCCACAGTGTATGGTACTGGCAGATAGGATATCCGAGAATGGACAGTGGACAATGATAGACCCACAGAGTATGATTTCTTGTTTCCAAGCTTCAGGAGAACTGCAATATATAAGCAGATGATATGTAAAGAACAAAAGAAAGAAACAAACCTAATTTCCATGGGCGCTGAGGGCTGGACGCCATAAATTAGGTGTTTGTTTATGCCGCTGGAGCCACCCTGTGCTGTGTACAGGTAGCCCATGTAAGTCTCTGGGGAGTCAGTGGCAGTATACACAGAGCCACTCAGCCAAATGTAACAGGTGTGGAGGTAAGGAGCACTGAACCCACACTGCATTCAGGGCCATGCAATTGCATCCACACAGCTGTGTCCATACTGCCTCTGCACCCCCAAAGACTTCCCTGCATGCAGCACCTGGTTGCTCCACTTGCATAAACAAATGGCCAGTTCATGGTGTACGGTCCTCAGCACCTGTGTGAATGAGTCCCAAAAAAAAAAAAACACAATTTGGGGCTGCTGCAACTTGCATTAAAACATGAAGAGGCAAAGAAAAAGGAATCATAAAAGTTTATGGCAAACAATAGAAAATGGACAAACAAATTTACCCATCAGCTACCTAGTTCAAACACTACCAAGACGAACTAAATGAACGAACAAATATTGAACTGTCTTTGTTTGTATTTTCCTTGCTGTAAGGGAATATGATGCATTTGCTGACAGGACAATAACCCATTCAGTTTAAAGAAGAAATACAAGGCAAAACATTTGCATATAAATATAGAAAAATCATTATACAGACCTCAGCATAAATGAGTAAACCTCTTTTGAAAAGTAAGATTTTATTAAATATCTCAATGAACATGAGAACAATTTCCAAAATTTTGACAAAACTGAGTTTTATAGAACATTTGTTTAGCTCATTACATGAAAGTAAGCTTAATAATATAACTTACATTACATAATCTCCCATTTTACTCAAATTAGTTGCAAAATGAATACACCCCACAACAAAACTACTACGTCTAGTATTTTGTATGACCCCCATGATTTGTAAGGACTGCACCAAGTCTTCTAGGCATGGACTGAATAAGTTGGTGATATATTGCAACATTGATCTCTTTCCATTCTTCAAGAATGACCTCTTTTAGAGCCTGGATGCTGGATGGAGAGAGATGCTCATCTTTTCTCTTCAGGATTCCCCATAGGTGTTCGATTGGGTTCAGATCAGGAGACATACTTGGCCACTGAAACACTTTCACTCTGTTCTTCAGAAATGCAGCAGTGGCCTTAGAAGTGTGTTTTGGATCATTGTCATGTTGGAAAAGTGCACGACGACCAAGGGAACGGAGTGATGGTAGCATCTTCTGTTTCAATATCTTTCAATATAGAGCAGTACATCTGTGAGTTCATGATACCATCATGACTCCCAGACACCAGCAGCACTCATGCATCCCCACAGGACACTGCCACCACCATGTTTCACTGTAGGCACCATGCATTTTTCATTGTACTCCTCACCTTTGCAACGCTATACAGTTTTGAAGCCATCAGATCCAAAAACATTTATCTTGGTCTCATCACTCCAGAGAACAGAGTCCAGTAGTCTTCTTCTCTTTCAGCATGGGCCCTGGCAAATTGTATGCGGGCTTTTTTGTGCATGGGCTTTAGGAGAGGCTTCTTTCATGGACTACACCCATGCATGCCATTCCTCTGCAGTGTACGCCATATTGTGTCACTAGAAACAATGGCTATTTTCTTCAACCCTTCTCATCAGAAGACGCTCCTGTTGAAGTGTTAACTTCCATGGAAGGCCTGGACGTCTCTGTGAGATGGCTGCAGTTTCATCTTTGTTACATTTTTGTATCACTTTTGCTACAGTATTCTGAATGAAAAGTAAAGCTTTACTCATCTTTTTGTAGCCTTCACCTTTCTTGTGTAAGGAAATTATTTTCTTTCTCTGGCCTTGTGACATTTCTCTTCCATGTGGTGCCATTGCGGACAGCATGAAATGGGAAGGGGTTTTCTTTGTTATGTAACGCCCTTTTATACTTAACTGTCTACTGGACACCTGTTTAATGACTAGTTAGACCCACCTGTAGCTGAATTCTTGTTAATTAGGAATTTGTCTAAAATGTAGTTTTGCTAAGACTTTCATTGGTGTGTATTCATTTTTGCAACATGGTCTTGAACCAATTTGTTAGAAAAAATACTTTTTTGTGTGTGCAAATTAACAAATCTTGTTTGTCATCAATGTCCTGCATTTGTGGGAGTATTTTGTAGTATAGTGTACCATAGAAAATGTTGATTCTGAAAGGACAGTAAAGGTTTTCTGACAAATCTGTTGGGGTGTACTCATTTATACTGAGCACTGTAAATACCTTTTTTTTTTCCTTTTTCTATAAGTTATAACATGACCTCTGCTCTCAACTGTATAAGGGGTTTAGATAGCTGGGAGTGGAGACTACAGGGGGGCATGTGTCCACAGGAGGCTAAGAGGAAGCAGTGTACTGATCTTCCCAGTGAGGGGGATGTGTTAGCACAAGACTGACAACTGGAGGACATGCAGGCGGTGCTCCTAAGTAAGATGCAAAGAAGAAAACTGATAACGCTGAAATGCATGTGCTGTCATGCCTAGTATGGTCAGTTTGAAATAGGAAAGCAATGGAACTAGTAGGATCACCAGGTATTTGACACAAGGGAAGCAATGCAATGAAAATAGAATACTTTTTAACACAAGTACATGGAACAACAGGAACATATCAGAAATTATTATTTATTTATTTATCGAGTTTATATAGCGCCAAAGGGTTTGCTCAGCGCTGTACAATAGAGGGGGGACAATACATGAAACAGAACAGTAACATCAAACAGTACACAAGGGGTAAGAGGGCCCTACTCTTTCGAGCTTACAATCTAGGAGGGAGGGGGTAGAGGCACAGGAGGAAACGGCTGTGGGGGATGGAGTGGTAGGAGGAGGGAAGGGCAGCGGCTGTTAGGTGAGGGTGGGGTAGGCTTCCCTGAAGAGGTGGGTTTTCAGGGAGCGCCTGAAGGTGAGGAGGGAAGGTGACAGTCTGATGGATTGGGGTAGTGAGTTCCAGAGGATGGGGGAGGACCTGGAGAAGTCTTGCAGTCGTGCGTGGGAGGAGGAGACCAGGGAGCAAGATAGAAGGAGGTCCTGTGAAGAGCGAAGGGTACGGGTAGGGTGGTACCTGGGAATCAGGTCGGTGAGGTAGTTAGGGGCAGTGTTGTGAATGGCCTTATAGGTCAGGGTGAGCAATTTAAATTTAATGCGTTGGGCAATGGGGAGCCAGTGGAGGGAGAGGCAGAGGTGGAGCGGCTGGTGAGGTGGATGAGTCTGGCCGCTGAGTTCAGGATGGTCTGAAGCGGGGAGAGCCTGCACTGGGGTAGGCCGGTGAGGAGGGAGTTGCAGTAGTCCAGGCGTGAGATAATCAGGGAGTGTACTAGTAGTTTAGTGGTGTCTGGGGTAAGGAAGGAGCGTATCTTGGAGATGTTCCGGAGGTGGAGCCTGAATGTGTTTGTGAGAGATTTGATATGAGGTTGAAAGGAAAGGTTTGAGTCCAGAATGACGCCAAGGACCTTGGCTTGCTGGGCGGGATTGATGGTGGTGTTGTTGGTAGTGATGGAAAGGATGGGGGGGGCGCGGGCTGGGGGGAAGATGAGAAGCTCGGTTTTGGAGAGGTTGAGTTTGAGGAAATGGAGCGACATCCAGTCAGAGATGTCATTTAGGAGGTGAGTGATGCGGGCGGAGAATGTGGGGGTGAGGTGAGGGGTGGATAGGTAGATTTGAGTATCATCAGCATAGAGGTGGTAATTGAAGCCGTGGGAGTGTATGAGTTTGCCAAGGGAGGAGGTGTAGATGGAGAAGAGAAGGGGTCCAAGGACAGAGCCCTGGGGGACCCCAACAGAGAGGGGGAGTGAGGAGGAGGTGGCACCGTTGTAGGAAACGCTGAAGGAGCGTTGGGATAGATAGGACGAGAACCAGGAGAGAGCGGTGTCTCTGATGCCAAGGGAGAGTAGTTTATTAAGGAGGAGGGGGTGGTCGACTGTGTCAAAGGCCGCGGAGAGGTCTAGGAGGAGGAGGACAGAGTAGTCGCCTTTGGCTTTGGCGGTTAGTAGATCGTTGGTGATTTTGAGGAGGGCAGTTTCGGTGGAGTGTAGGGGACGGAAGCCGGACTGTAGTGGGTCAAGGAGGTTGCTGTCAGTCAGGTGGGCGCTTAGGCGATCGAAGACCAAGCGCTCAAGGAGCTTGGAAGTGAGTGGCAGCAGGGAAATTGGTCTGAGGTTGTTGAGGTCAGTGGGGTCCAGGGAGGGCTTTTTGAGTATGGGGGTGATGTGCGCATGTTTTAGGGGGGAGGGGAAGACGCCAGTAGAGAGGGAGAGATTAAAGATGTGGGTAAGGGAGCGGATGAGGGAAGAGGGGGGTGACCGGAGGAGTTGAGAGGGGATAGGGTCCAGGGGGCAGGTAGTGAGGCGGGCTTCTGAGAAGACTCTGCTGACTTCCTCAGTGGTAGTAGGGCTGAAGGAGTGCAGTGATGGGGGGGTTACGGTAGGCAGGGCCTTGGGTGTGGTGGGGGGCAGTGCCGTTGCGAGGTCAGAGGAGGGGAGAGATGAGGGGGTGATGGAAGGGGGGAGGCTAGATGGGGAGGTAGATTGCAAGTTGACTATGTCCTTGCGGATTGCGTCAATCTTGTTGTGGAGATGAGTGGCAATCTCGTGGGCGGTAAGTGAGGTACTGAGTGGAGGAGGGGGGGGAGAGAGCAGGGAGTTGAAGGTGGAGAAGAGTCGGCGAGGGCAGGTGGAGAGGGTGTTAATCAGGTTAACAAAGTAGGCCTGCTTGGCGGCGTGGAGGGAGGAGGTGTAGGTGAGGAAGGCAGATTTGTAGAGGGAGAATGCATGAGGGGACCTGGTTTTGCGCCATAGTCTCTCCAGCGCACGACTGCGACGTTTGAGGCATTTAGTGTGGTCGTTCTGCCATGGTTGGAGCGGTCTGGGTTTGATGTTGCGTGTGGTTAGGGGTGCCAGAGAGTCTAGGGTAGCTGATAGTGAGTCGTTGTACGTGTTAGTGGCTAGGTCAGGACATGACAGTGGAAGGATGCTGTCGTGTAGGCGGTCGGCAGCCGAGTGGAGGGGGGCAGGGTGCAGGTTGCGGAGGTTGCGGCTGGTGATGGTTTGGTGCACTGGGGGGGGGGGAGTTAGGGGAAGGGGAGGTGGAGAACGTGAGGAGGTGGTGGTCGGAGAGAGGGAAGGGGGTGTTAGTGAAGTGGTTAAGGGTACAGAGGTGGGAGAAGACGAGGTCCAGGGTGTTCCCATTGATGTGGGTGGAGGATTGAGTGTATTGTGTGAGTGTGAAGGAGGAGGTTAGGTGGAGGAGTTGGGAGGTAGCTGGGGTGTTGTCATTGATGGGGATGTTGAAGTCCCCGAGGATGATGGTCGGTAGCTCAGAGGAGAGGAAAAAGGGAAGCCAGGCGGCGAAGTCATCCAGGAAGCGGGCTATGGATCCGGGGGGCCTGTAGATCACTGCGATCCTTAGGGGGGTGGGTGAGAAGAGCCGGATGCAGTGAGCCTCGAAGGAGGAGAAGGTTAGGGAGGGGGGGTTAGGGAGGACCTGGAAGGTGCTCAGCGGTGATAGGAGCAGGCCGACACCACCACCTTTGTGACCGCTCAGTCTTGGTGAATGGGACCAGACGAGACCTCCATGGGAGAGTGCCGCAGGGGAGGTAGTGTCAGTGGCCTGTACCCAGGTTTCGGTGATGGCTAGGAGGTTGAGGGAGCGGGAGATAAAGAGATCATGGATGGCAGTTAGTTTGTTGCAAACCGAATGGGCGTTCAGAAGTGCAACCGAGAGAGGGGGGATGGATGCGGGGAGGAGGTGCACAGGTATGAGGTTGAGGGGGTTGCGGCGGCTGGCGGGGGCAGGGGGGTCCCTGGAGGGGGGGAGAGGTGGTGAGGGGCCAGGGTTCGGGGAGATGTCCCCGGCGGATAGGAGAAGGAGAAGGGTGAGGAGGGTGGCATGGGAATGGGAGGTGTAGGAGCGTGTGGGTCTGGTAGTGGTGGCACGTGGGTCGACCGGGGAGTGGAGTACCAGGAGGAGGTGGTGAGTGCCGTAGTAGGGAGAGGGCAGAAGTGAAGGGGCAATGTAGAGCTGTTTTGGGGGGGTGGGCGGGTAGAGGGAGGCGATTTTTGGGATGGAGGAGAGGAAGACGAGGAGGAGAAGTGCAGGTGGCATGCTGGGGTGAGTGCAGTGCTGTTCGGGTCGGGGGAGGTGAAGGGATATGGGTCAGGGCGAGGTGATGTGGAGAGTCTGTATCACCGTGGAGGAGTCCACTAGAGTCCTTCTGTAGCTGCAATCTGTGAGTGCAGTATGCTGGCGTCCGAGGGGTCTTCAGTGGGTCCGGTGGATCGGCGAGTGGAGGGGTCGTAGGGTGCGATGTCTGGGGGTGTTGGTAGGCACAGCGTCTGGTGATGTTGGTGGCTCGGTGGCTGGAGATTCGCTGGGTGGTCCGGGAGATTCGCTGGGCGACGTCTTGATTCGCTGGGTGGTCCGGGTGTTGGGTGTCCAGAGGTGGTAGCTGGGTGCCCGGTAGCTGGGTGCTGGGTGTCCAGGGGTGGTAGCTGGGTGCCCGAAAATAGAAATAACATACACTTAAAGCCCTGGTTCACACCAGTGCGACTTGTCATGCCACTTGACAGTTCAAAGTCACATTACAAGTCGCACCCCATTTGCAGCAATGAAACTGTTCAAAAAGGTGTAACTCAATTCACAGCGACTTTGAAAAAGATCCCTGCACTATTTCTGTGCGACTTCATTGTGACTTGCATTGGCATCTGTTAAATGAAGTCGATCGCAATAGTCAGCTTTGAAGCTGCGCTGAAGTAGCACGACATGACAACTGCACTGGTGTGAACCAAGGATAAATACTCATTCATAGTAGTCTGTCTGTATTTTAGAAAATACAAACAGCCTAATGAAATGCACATTCCCATAAAATCTTTAACTGCTGCATTTCTCACAGCTTTAATAAAGTCCAGTTCTCCAGATAAAAAACACATAATTTATGATCCTCAGTCCAGAAATCAATACTTGGTACATATTTTACGATGGGTGATGTTATACAGAACACACAGTTAATGGAGAGTTTCCTCATATAACAAAATCAATGTAGCAGCATGGATCAGCAAAATGCCAGTGCAGAAGTACAGAAGACATCCACGGCCTTTAAAGTGGTTGTAAACCTCAGACATAAAATATGAACAAAGCATTTACACCTCTATACTGTGTATTTGTCACAATTGAGGGCATTAAAAGTGTCATTTCTCTCTGCTGCTTCATTCCACTACTATCAGCATGAATCATTTCACAAAAAGGTGACAGGGGAGGGACCTTAAGAAGATTGACAGCCTCAGCTCTGTTCCTGTGTGCTGTGTGAATGTGGGTGTGTCCCTTCCCTCCAATCAGCTCTCAGAGCTCTCCTCACTCTTCACCTCTCTGCCCCCTTTTTCTGAACCCTCAGGCAAGCTTTATAAATTCTGGACATTGACTGGATGTGGAGAAGAGAAGACTGCAAATAAATCAGGCACAACCTATGTAGGAGGATTTGTTTCATCTATGTGTATCACCTGAGGCCATTAACTTCACTGCGTGTATGTAAGGGTTTATAACCACTTTAAACGCTGAATGTACGTACACACAAGTATTCATTTCAGTCACTTGATCGGACATCTGCATGCTATTGTTCATAAGTGAGACACTGAGCACACATGGTAGATAAATAATCAAAAGCAAACAGCCAATTTGCTGAAATGATTACAAACTATCAACCTGCTGTGCAGGATTTTTGCAGGGCATGCATATATCAACCAAATATTCATAAGGTGGACAATGGCCACTTGGATCTGCTAAATTTTCAAAGTAGAAACAAATGGCAACCACCCCAACCTATAACTGGCCTTTGTATCAAGGATCACATGGAAGGGCGACACATGTCAAAAAACAACAAATAAAAATCCCAGCTCACTTACCAGCCAGCCTGCGACAAACTGAATTAACCCTGTCTAACAGTTCATGTTAAAACAGGGGGTTTAATTTGCACACATTTGCAAATATATGCGTAAGCTGCAGAGGCCATGTCAAGACACCCCAGAGCTGCAGTACACGGAGGTGCCATGACATGGCCTCTGCAGCTTATGCATATATTTGCACACGTCTGCTAAAATTTCCCACAGTATCCCACATTAACATTCTAGCACCAATGGTCCCTAAATGTATGGCATTTATCTACTGATGCAGGGGGTGCATATATGACATATACAGCCAAAACTAGCTACTATTATTGCAACATCTGTAATAATACAAAGAAAAACCAGCTCAAGGGATCTAAGCGTAGTAAAAACAATCAGTGTTTATTGAAAATTGAATAAAAAGCAGATGCATTCACAAAAGGACAGTTGCAGAGGCTACAGGTATAATGAGACAGTGTGTTGCTGTACCTCCCAGACAGGGGCGGACTGACCATTCGAGCACTCAGGCACTGTCCGAGGGCCTGGGGTCAGTAGGGGGCCCCATGAGATGCCCCTGGTACCTTTCATAGGCTTTTTTGGGTGTGGAGTAAGTGTGGGCATGGACACAGGGTCCCCTATTGCACGGGGGTTCCATGAGTGGTCAGGCCGCCCCTGCTCCCAGACCACTCATGTCATCCAGCTGATCTGATGATGAACTGCCCGATCAAACAGTGGTGTGAGCCACACTGCTCCCCTGCTGAAGCGGCTGACAGAAGCCAGTACTGGAAGTTCTGTGAGCTAGAACAGTCTCTCAACTGGGGTGTCATCTGGTTTCATCAGGGGTTCTAAGGGGTTGCAGGTGACTTTTTTCTTAGACTTTATGGACTGGAATTGTATTCACTGTTCCTGCAAATCAGTGTAGGAGAGGTGCATACACATGTACAGGTAATTCTAGTAGGAGGCATGTGTGAGAGGGATCATTTTGCCTGGGTTCACATATATGTGGTGTGGTATATTGCATGTGATTCGCACAGGAACACACACCGCATTCCTGTGCAAATCACATGCAATTTGTGTGCGGTGTGATTGGAGCCATACATTTTGTATTGCTCTAATCGTACCACACCAAAAAGGTGCAGGACCCTTTTTTTGGTCCGCACTAGAATCGGATCGCATAGGTATTCACACCTATGCGATCCAATTCTGCACATCTCACTGCGTTTTGCGGACCGCTTTCGGGGTGTTGTTAACATACACACCCGGAGTGGTTCGCATGAACGCGGAGCTATTCTGATGTGGTGTGGAATTCGCACACAAAATGCTCCAAATTCCACACCGCATCAGTATGAACCAGGTCAGGCTGAGGTCAATGGCAGTAACTCTCAGTGATTGGGAGGGGTGGCCGGAGGAAGGTGAGAAATCCTGCAAGTCACTGTATGTGTGTAAAATGTGCTATATACTGTAGAAATATGGCCAGATTTACAGCTTGGGAGCCTACAGAAAATCTTCTTCCTTTACATTTCAGACTTTAGAGCAGGGCAAGTAGCAGTCCTATTTATTTTGGATATTGTAACATAGCTTGGTTGTGATTTGTCCCCTACTGAACTGTATATAAGCAATAAAATGGAAATAGCACAATAAATAACTCCCCCCTTTTTTTTTAGAAAGGAATAATACATTTATGGTGGTATGTGCAGGACAAATCTCTTGGTTATATTCACTACACCGCAACTGCTATTGGATTAGTGATCTTGGATGTTTGTAGCTCTGCTTAGATATATTGTATTTTTTAAACGTTACTTCAATAAGTAATTGTTTTGTTTTTTTTTTCCAAAAAAGAAAGCCTTTATTAATAAAGAACATAATGGTACAAAAGACATGTACAGGGTGCCTAAGCGAAACAGCAGGCACCACCTACAGCGACACAGCAGTAACTCAAACAAGAAAATACAGATAATGCAATGATACAAAACCCGACTACAATAAGGTTATGCTTGCAACAAACCGGAGCCAATATAGTATAGTATGGGGTGTAATTGTATCATATAATTTCCCCTGCGCTCGTGCTTCGCCATGCAGGGCTGTAGCGATAGGAAGAGTGGTCATGGCACCTGAACGTAGGATTCGGTCAAAAACTTATGGCAATGGGGAGAGTTACAAAACCGGTATACGTTGCGGTAGGAGCCGTTGATGGAAGTGGGGAGAGTGAAAGAATGGCATGTCTAGTTTTCCAGGTAGCATAGCAAAGCGAGAAGAAAAGAGAAAGGAGAAAAGAGAGAAAGGGAGGTAGAGAGAAAAATGATAGAAGCAGAAAGGGGGGGATGGGGGTGGAAAGGACAAAAAAAAAAAAAAATTAATAGTGGGGGGGGGGGAACATATGGGGTGAGTAATGACAGCAATATCTGGGGTTAATCATGTATGGGGATAGGAGTTAAGCTAACGCCAGAGTCGCGTGAGAAGGGATACATTGTCGAAAAGAGTCTCAGTGCCTACCACAAAAACTACTGTAAAGAAGTAACATCAGCAGGAAAGCCGGACCAAGTCAGACCTGATGGTCCATAAGAGACCTGTATGTAGGAGTAGTTGTGAAATAGATCCAGCAGGCCCAAATGTGGGAAAATTTAGTAGGAGTGTCAATGGCCGACGCAATTAGTTCCTCCATGTCTGCCATTTTACCCACACGGACAAGCCAATCGCGAACAGAGGGGGGGCGAGAAGAGCCCCAAAGGACGGGAAGGCAGAGTCTGGCCGCGTTGACCATATGCATAGCCAAAGATCTATGATATTGTCCCCCCGGAAGGGAGGAATGATGGAGGAGAAACTGGGCCGGAGACAGATCCAGAGGCACGGTCGTCACCGAAACTACAATCCTATGGACCTCTTGCCAAAACGGTTGAATGCTCGGACAGGACCACCAGATGTGTAAAAATGATCCGTCCGCAGCCCCACACCTCCAACAGGTATTGGGATAAGAAGGATTAAAATGAGAAATTCGCGAAGGGGTGCGATACCACCTTGACACCAATTTGTAACCGTTTTCCTGCGTCGAGACATTAAGGGAGCATTTATGAGAATATTTGAATACACGTGCCCAGTCGGAATCCGACAAATTATCATCCAAAGCTCTATTCCAGGCCTGACAGGAGGGCAGGGAGTTATAGGTCCTATTCTCAATTAAGAGGGGGTAAATTTCTGAAATCAAATGCTTACGCGGTTCTCCTTTCGAGCAAATATCCTCAAAAGGGGTAAGAGGGCGGGTCCAATCACGGAAAGGTTTATGCGAGAGCAGATAATGCCTTATTTGCAAATAAACCCAGAGAGGAAAATCGCGGGTACCCAAGCTTTCACGCAGTTCGTGGAGTGATTTCATCTTGCCTTCGTGGAGAAAGTGTTTGGCCAAAATTTGATCATGCGGCCAATGTTCAGATAGAAAGTTCTTGTACATTCCAGGGGGGAAGTCTGGGTTGAGTCGGATGGAAGTGAGACAATTCGGAGACGCAGAAATAGATGCTGATTTGCAGGTATAGCGGAAGGCTTTCAGGGTAGGGCCTACCAAAGGGTGAGTGAGAAGGACCCGAGGCGTATGCTTCAGCGGCAGCCAAGGGATCGAGATCAGGGGTGCAGACGAGAAGGCGTGTTCTAGTTGCACCCAGTCTTTAGAAGCAGAATGGACGTGCCAGTCCACTACACGGCAGAGCTGGCACGCCAAATAGTAACGGTGAAGGTCAGGAAGGCTAATACCACCATTAAGTTTAGGGAGAATCAGTTGGGAATAAGCAATGCGCGGGCGTTTATGGTTCCATAGGAATAGAGAACAGAGCCTCCTACAGGATGTGAAGAAGGCAAGCGGTATGTGGATGGGCAGAGTTTGAAAGAGGTAGAGAAGGCGAGGAAGGATGTTCATTTTAATTATCGCAGCTCTTCCAAACCACGAAAAACAAGGACGGTGCCATTTATTCAGATTACCTTGGAGAGAACGAAGAGTGGGTAAAAAATTCTTAGCATATAAATCGTCGGGGTTGCGGGTAAGCTGTACACCTAAATAAGAAAGTGAGTCCCTTTCCCAATGAAACGGGAAACGCGACTCACAATCAGAAACCACTTCCGAAGGCAAGGTGATGTTGAGAGCGAAAGACTTGGAAAAGTTAATCTTAAAATTCGACAAATAACGAAAAAATGCAAAGTCCTTTAGTAAATTCGGCAGAGTAATATGCGGTTCGGCAAGGAAAAGAAGAATATCGTCCGCGTAAGCTGCAAGCTTATATTCCTTATCCGAGACCGCAATTCCTTTGATGTCGGGGTTAGAGCGCAACTTCCATAGAAGGGGCTCCAAGGAAAGGACGAACAAGAGTGGAGAAAGGGGACAACCCTGACGCGTGCCGTTGCCCAAAGGGAAAGAGTTTGACAAATGGCCATTGACCCGGACACGCGCAGTAGGGCCTGAATACAGGGTTATTATAAAATTGAGCATCTTCTCACCCAGACCCAGTTGCACCAAAGACTCCTTCAGATAATCCCAGGCGATCCTATCAAAGGCCTTCTCCGCATCCAGGGAAAGGAAGAAACCGGGAAAGTTAGATTTACAGAGCCAATGTTGGAGGTTGAGGGCCTTAATGGTATTATCCCTGGCCTCCCTACCCGGGATAAATCCAACTTGATCTAAATGGATCAAGGAGGGGAGCAGAGGAAGAAGTCGATTGGCAAGGATTTTCGCAAAGATTTTAATGTCCACATTCAGCAAGGAGATGGGTCTATAATTAGAAACCTGTGTGGCATCCTTGTCACCTTTAGGAATAACTGTGATATGGGCTTCCAGAAGGCGATTTTGAGGTTGAGGGTCTTGAGAGAAAGTGTTGAATGCCGATCGGAAAGGGGTACCCAGGATGTCAAGGAAAGATTTATAATAGGCCGCCGAAAAGCCGTCCGGGCCCGGACTCTTACCCGGTTTCATCCGTTGCAGAGCACACTGCAACTCATTCAGTGTCAGGTCTGTTTCCAACGATGCAGCCAAGTCCTCCGAGAGGGCCGCCGGGCCGTGAAGGCGGAGAAACTCGGAAATCAGGGAGGCCCTGGAATTGTCAGTGGGCAGAGGGGGATGTTCCGGAGGGAGATTATATAAAGAAGTGTAAAATTGTTCGAAGTGGGAGGCAATGTCAGGGTTAGATGTGCCCATAGTGCCATCAGAGCCCCTGATTCTGTGCACCGTCATGCTGGATCTTTTCTCACGGAGAGCTCTGGCGAGAAACTTCCCACTCTTATTAGCAAATTCATAATACAGCTTTTGTGAAAGAATGAACCGTTTCTTAACCACCCTGCCCAATTCAGTAAGAAGTTGTGAGCGTAGACTCGTTAGTTCAGATAAGGTCGACGCGGCCAGAGACCGTTTATGCGCCCTCTCCAAGGAGTGTATCCTGCCCGTGAGGAATTTCAAATGTTCTTGTCTATCTCTTTTGCGCTTTGTCGCTGCTGCAATGAGGAAGCCACGGATAACACACTTGTGGGTTTCCCACAGCGTAAGGGGGGAGATATCAGGAGAGGAATTTAGGGAAAAATATTCCGTCAGATTGGAGCGTATCTCCTGTAAAATAGCGGAATCTGCAAGAAGGGAAGCATCCAGGCGCCAGAATTTCGAGCGAATAAACACATCAGGGAACCGCAAGGTCATGGTGATGGTCGGAAAGAACCATTGGTTCTATCGAGGCAGCATGGAGGAGTGGGAGATCCGATTGCGACAGGAAGAAATAATCTATCCTGGAATATTTATTATGGGGAGCAGAGTAAAATGTGTAGTCTTTCACAGAAGGGTGAAGGGTTCTCCAGGAGTCATGCAATTGTAGATGTTGTAGTTGTGTGCGTATTTGTTTAAGGGCCTTGAACGGCAGAAAGGAGCTACCTGAAGAGGAGTCTAATAGTGGGCTTAGTGGGATATTCAAGTCGCCCCCTAAGATCAACATTCCGGATTGGAACCCAGCCAGGGCGGTGGTAATTGAGTGCGTGAAAGAAACCTGCTTGGTGTTAGGAGCATAAACATTGGCCAGTGTAACAGGTCGCTTAGCACAAAAACCTTTTACAAACAGGTATCTACCTTCTGGATCAACAAGGGAGTCCGACACCGAGAAAGGACAATGTCTGGCGAGTAAGATGGCAACACCCTTTGATTTGGCTAGAGGATTAGCAGCATGGAGAACTGTAGGGAAATGGAAATTGAAAAGTTTGGGGATAGAATCCTGGCGAAAGTGCGTCTCTTGGAGGAAGACCACATCCGCTTTTTGTTTACGCACGTAGGAGAGCAACATGGAACGCTTCTCGGGCACGTTCAGGCCCTTGGCATTGAGAGATAGGCATTTCAAGGACAATGGTCCTGAGACTGAGGTGGAGGCCGACATGATAACCCGTCAGTAAAATGCACTAGGGATGAGGGGAAAAAAAAAAAAAGGGGGGGGGGGGGGGGAGTATAATAAGAAAAAGTGGAAAAGATAAACGGCTTGAGGAAGAGACCCGCTGTTCCCTATGAGAGAAAAAAAAAAAAAAAGAGGAAGATGACTAGGAGAGAAAGTATGAAGGCGGTGGAAAGAGAAAGAAAAGAAATAGAAGCAAGAAATGGAAACAAACGATACAGTAAAACGCGCCGTATAGACGATCAGTAGGAGCTCACAGAGCCCACTGTGTGGGGAACGAGGAGGACGCCGAGACGAGAATAAACGCCACCGCCGGCCGGTGGTCACGCCAAAATATGTAATCAGGTGAGAAGTTATGTGAAGAGGAGGGAGGAGTTCGGTAGTGACATAAGGTGTAGGAGGTTCTGGAAAAACCGCACATAGGAAGGGTCTCATACCAACTCCATGAAGTGGCAAAGTGTAAGCCATGTGTGGGGCACTAAAGCGCAGGCTGGGACAGGAATAAATTCTAAGAGGTGTAAATCAGGTCAAAAACCGTCCCCACGCTATCCAAGCCCGAGTGTCTGGTTAACTCTAGGACACATATATAAGAGAAGGGTTGGAGAATGTGGAGACGGTCGCAAGGCCTGAAACGAGGGAAGACAAATGTGGGAGAGTGGAGGGCCAAGACGAGTATTGCAAGCATCTCCTTAACAAAAAACAAAGTTATCAACGGGTTAGCAGAGGCAAAACAAACGAAAATCAAGGCATTAACAATGAGAAACACAATGGAACCCCAAGTGGTTAGCAAATACAGGCTAAACATCCCAGGATCAGCACCAGTGAAGCCGATACTAAACAAAGCACTGACCCTATACTGCGAGTGTATATAAGAAATATAATCAATGCCCCCATCATCACAAAAGGAACGAGCATCACCTCCCCCACAACCGCACGGCCACTAAGATCCTTAGAGCAAAGGGGAAATGAACCTCAAGGGGGCCCCGCCCATGCTATTATCCCTAGAAGCTGCTTGACAGCAAGAGCAGGAAACAGGAATAACCCAATGAGAAGAAGGCAAGGCCAGGCGGGACAACCCTATAGGAAGCAGGGAAGGGGATGCTCGTTCATCTAACCACAGGCAAGAAGCAATAACCCCAGGAGCCACCCCAAAAACTCCCCCCACCACACCCATCTCCAAACCCACCCCCCATCCCGACATCAGCCCATCTCCACAGACCCAAATACAGTGCATACAATACTCAGCCCTCTTGCGCCAGCACTGAAGAAGTCAACTGGGTATAGCCGGTCACAAAACGCCAGGGAGAGGCTGAGTTCAGCTGGGAGCCGCTTCAAAGATAACAGAGCGTCAGAGAATGAGGCAGGAGGGGTTCCCTTGGGTACGAGGAGGATGCAGCAAAAGGTGGGCGGACGATCCGAAAGCTGACCACTAAGGCAGATACGTGAGCGACCATTTCACTGGGCGGATTCCAGATGAGGAGGGGACAGAACTTCAGCTGGGGGATCCGGGGAGCCAAATCTCAGCAGTAGAGAGCGAGCCGGGGGTCAAGAAATCCACACCGGAGCAGCCGACTATCACTCGCAGCAGGTCTTGGAACCAATGAGGCAGGGGTACAGTGGAGACACCCCCAGGGCGTCTTTCCTTTAGTGGGTGCTGGTCAGAGTCCAGAGGCGTAGATTCCCCAAAAAGCTAGCAAATGACGTGTCAACTGGGAAGGGAGTCCAGCGCAAAACAGGTTGTGAGAGAGGAGGCATTCGGGGCTCCTTAGGGAAGGCCATGGGAACAACAGAAAAAATATAATTAACCACAGGCAGCTGAAAAAAATTACACAGAAGTGGCCCGATGAAAGGGGAGCGGGAGCCATTTAAGGCTCGTGCCGTTGCTTTCTGTGCGCGGGGGAGGCCGATGGGCTAGAAGCGGCCACCGCGCCTCCAATGGGAGGTCTTGGAGGAGTCGAAGGGACAGTCCGTCTTCTACGAAGGGAATGGCCCTGCCAGTCCATTGCACCATCTGCTGCATCTGGGGTCAGGGTCGGAAGCCCTCTCAGAGACCCCTGCCAGTCAGGCAGGTCAATCAATGGGATATTCAGTGACGAGCAAAAGGATGGTAGATCTTCAGGAATTCGCAAATCATATGTGTGGCCACCAACCCGAGCTGAAAGGCAAAACGGAAATCTCCATCTATATATAATATTATGGGAACGGAGCGACTCTAGTAGTGGCCTCAAAGCTCGCCTTTGTTGTAGGGTCATGCTGGATAAATCCTGGTACAGTTGTATATCCGCTCCTTCGTATGACAGATGCCTTGTGATCCTAGCGCATCGAAGTATATCTTCCTTGAGCGGGAAGTTAACAATGCAGCAAATGATATCTCTGGGTGGATCCACATCGCTCCCCCTGGGCCGACTTGCTCTGTGTGCACGCTCGATCTCAATTGGGGTCGCCGGCGGGCGACCCAGAAGGTCGTTAAAGATGGTTGTCACAGCCTTAGGTATATCAGGGTTTTCCACGGATTCTGGTACACCACGGAGTCTAATGTTATGTCTACGGCCACGGTTATCTAAGTCTTCACTATGCCTGTAGAACTCTCTGATAGTCGCAGTGTGGACCCCTGACTGTCGCTGTAAGTGGAGTATAGCATTCTTGTTGCTACTGGAGACCGTTTCTACCTGAGCCAGTCTTGAGCCCATTGCGCAAATGTCTTCCCTTAAATCATGTAGGGCAGTGGTCAGGGTAGTGGCCAGAGAGGCCTTTATATCAGAGGCCACAGCATGTAAGTCTTTTAGGGACAAGGACTGTGTGGCAGGAGAGAGATCATGCTGTGGCACTGTGTCACTTCCAGCCTGCATAGCCATGCAGGAAGAGCAGCCTGTGTCAGAGGCTGAGGCTGCAGAGGGAGGGGGAGAGGGGGATTGAGAGAGAGAGGGAGGTGGCTGCGGCCCTGCTCTCTGTGCCTGGGAGCTAAAGAGCTCCTTAATGTGTCTCCCTGCTGGCTTGGGGCCCCTTGGGGACCGCGATCCGGTCGTGTTTCCCCATGATGTGAGGGGTCTGTCTTACCCCTCCCGACCACGCTGTATGGCAGTCCGATCCGGCCGGCGGGAGCTTCTACATTAAGCGGCCATTCCGCTCGGCGCCAAGCCACGCCCCAAGTAATTGTTTGTATTTTGTAATTTTTGTCTCTTTTGGGAATTGGGTGCCTCGCATACTGAGTGCATGCAGGTTAGCACAGCTGTGATGGACATTGGCAGCATGGTCTGCTTCCTGTGTGGTCCACCAGTATGTCATAGAGGTATGTTTGTGAAGACAAGATCGCTCTGATTAAGGCTGCAAAGCCGAAACACGTTAGCAGTTTTGTTATCAGCGTATGCTGATGATTTTAAATTAATAAAGTCCAAGACGATTGTAGCCAGACTCCAGCATTTCTCTGCTTTTTTTAAAGGATGCCATGATTGAAAGAGGTTGAGAAAAGCTGATCTTGGGGGTTTAAAATTAAAACAGTTGAACTATTATAATATATAATTTTGTAATGCGAATAATCATTAACTGATACATTTCAGCTTGATAAATATTCTTTTTAAACACATTTAGGGGAAATTATCAAACTAGAGCAGCCAGAATCTGAAGTGGCTGTGCATGAAAACCAACCAACTTCTACCTTTTATTTTCAAGGCTTAAAGGATAAGTTCACCTTTGGGAACATGTTCTCATAGCCGCAGCCGTAGCCACTGACCACCGCCCCCCTCCCTCTGACAGATAATACTGGGAGAAGTTTCCCCATATTATCTATCAAATTTGAAAACAGTGCGGCCGTGCAGGGCTCCACCCACACAGCTGCATCATTCCTTCATGGCCTTCCGTGTATGAATGAACTGCAAGCCCCGACAGCCTTAGCGGCTGTGGGCTTATAGTTTTCAATGAACTACCACGCTGCTTTGGAGTGCTATGGTAGTTCAATAAAGCTTCCTGTCAGAATATCTGCTTGCCATACATCCCATACTACAGTAGCAATTTTGGAAAACCATGAAACTCCGGACACGGACCTTGAGGAAAACAAGTGATTTATTAAAAACAGCGCTGTTTGACCCAGCCGGGCTCATGCCTGCAAAGCCGAGTGAGTTGTATCCACTTCTTACAAGCGTATATACCAATGATTACATCACAATGCATATTTTTCCTCTTTACCTTTCTATACATTCAAAAAACTTTCTAAACTCTGCAAAATATAGCCTTGAATTCCAGCTACAGATAAGGGTGCTAGCTACAGCCTGGTACACATTACTTTACAGAAAAAAAGGGAGGGGAAAAGCGAGCTGAAAACCTTGCTTTTCAAGCAGATACTGGTCGAAATGTTAAAATTTAAAGGGGAACTCTGCAATATCTGGGTGCTGCCACAGTACAGCAAGCAGATATTCTGACAGATCTGCAGGAGACCTGCATGGCACCAGCGATCCACTGAACACTGGTGCAATGCTTTCCAGGCTCCTGTTGACAAAAATAATAAATGCACATTCTTTTACCTACAAAAAAAAAGTGCATTTATTATTTTTGTCTAAAACGTGACTTTATCCTTTAAGTGAACAAGCTGAAGATAGATGATGATTAGTTGTCACGCATCACTGCTACAGATACTGGCTGCTCGAGTTCTAATAAATTCCTTCCATGGTATATTGGGAAAACAATGCCATGTAAGCCAATCATACTTGCTTGTGCAATGATTACTGATATTACCTGTCTGCAGAGGCTGAAGCAGTGCCAAAATAATTCGAGATATAAGATCTCCTGTTGCTTCATCAACCTGTTCAAGAATTCCCAGCAAGATCTCCTTTGGATTGCACAACTGCAAAATAAGAGTACGTACATTCAATTATGACTTTTCCTGCATTGATGGAAGATTTACCTTTACTTAGTCTGAATTGTTTGAGAGCATGGATGGCATGATGCAGCTCCTGCAGGTTGTAAGAGGGCAGTGTAAGGAATGTCATAGTCACAGTTATACAAAAAACATTGATATAGCTTAACAACCCTCGTGGGTGACTGATGACCCACGCAGCACCTTTTGTTCTTTAACTTGCAGGAAAAGGCAGATACCATGCCCTGTTAGTTACATAATTAGTCTGGCTGAAAAAAAAGACAAAAGTCCATCCAGTTCATCCATTAAAAAAACAAAAAACTAAAATTATAATCCTACACCCACAGTTGATCCAGAGGAAGGCAAAAAAAAAAGCCCAGCAAAGCATGACAGTTAGTTGCCTGACAGGTCTTGAATAAAAGATACTCATATAGTTTTGTATCCATCTGACTGAACTTTCCCAATCAACCAGATCATTCCAAAGTCACTTGGTACTAAGCAGATACAGCTATCCACTTGCAAGCTGAAAAGCCAAAGATCATGGCCGGGTCAAGAAATAGGCAGCTACCTTGGATGCATCAGCAGGTGGGGCACATAAAGGATGGGACCTGCAACTTATCCTGCAAAGACGTTCACAGCTCATGGAGGAGGGCTCACTATGGCCTTTTTTGTATTCAATGTTAAAGGGCCTTGTCCCAGCACTGCCAAGGGTGCTTACATAATTCGGTTGTACCCTATGAGGGTAATGCAATTATTACTTGCTGTTAAATCAAACCTGTCAGCCATTTTAATTTGTCCAATGAGACGTCACAAGGGGGTTTATTTACTAAAGCTGGAGAGTGCAAAATCAGACTCACTTCTGCATAGAAACCAATCAGCTTCCAGGTTTCATTGCCAAAGCTTCATTGAACAAGCTGAGGTTAGAAGCTGATTGGTTTCTATGCAGAAGGGAGTCTGATTTTGGACTCTCCAGCTTTAGTAAATAAACCCCAAGATGTCTACTATGATATCTGAACATAGATGTATTTCCAAATGACATTGTAGCACCAAGGAACTTGGTGAGAACCAGAAGGACTGTAGTATAGGTCATTCAAGTATCAATTCTTGTCTCAGACTGGGAAGCTGCGCCAAAGCTGCCCTCTACAGACTGGGAAATCCTGAAAACAGACATACACAAAAACAAAAAGGTGCAAAGGTCTGGTCACTACCAGAAAACAGTTTCTAGGAAAAAGAAAAGTAATGTGTGCATGCTCACAATAGCCAAAGGCTAAATCAGCAACATAGACCTGACCCAGGTGGCAGGGTAGCCTTCATAGGGTTACGTATCACCACAACCCTAGCTTCACTAAGACTCGCTAGCTAATGTGTTTCAAGGGACAGACCTTCTTCTTCAGAACATCATGGGGGCTGCTCTATATTGCGGTTTTAGCCTTTAGCTAGAGTGAATATGCGCTCATTACTTTTCCAATACATTTTTATCTGGTAATGCACTAGGCCTTTGCACCATTTTGTTTTTGTGTATGTCTACTATTATCTTTATTAATACAATTCTTCTGCACAAACCTCTGATCATGGTTCCATTAGGAAATTAAAGTGATACTAAACCCAGGACCCTGCATCCACTATATCTGGTCTCCCACAGTACACAGAACATGGAAGTGCAATTATTTTAATAAATATAAAGTGTCCAGCACAGCACTGGTTAAAGCTTGTAGGAGGAGTTTTCATTCTCCTCTAGGAGGATGCAGGACCCCTGACCCTCTCTCTGGACAGCGCTGATTAGCCCTGTGCTGATCACATGCACTCTCCCAAGAAAAAAAAAACTCTCTAGCAATACACTCCAAACTGAGCATGTGTGGAATGCCTCCACACAAAATATCTTATCAGGAGATAAGAGGGGGACAATGGAAGTAGGGGAGGATCAGAGAAGTGAGGATCAAACTGTGTTTTTACACAATGGAGAGGATTAACCCCTTAGGTTCCACAGCAAGTATAACAAGCATGCTTTACTGCATATACAGACTGATTTTACTGTTGTGAGTTAGTAACTCTTTAAGGGGTTGTCTCTGGAGTATTCTCCTGCCAAACCCCTTAATATAAACATAGGATCTCACTGGCCAATAGGGCATATTCTCATCAAACAGGAAAACAGCTGGTGGGCAAATCTGAGCAAAGAAGGGCAATCTAAACACTAATGAGGGGAGACAGGGCCTTGATAACAAACTGAAAATGAGATCAAAAGTATACAGAAAGAGGTCTTTCTGGCAACTAAAGGTTAAGGCCCATAAGCAAGTCTTTTATTTTTAATAACTGGCAGGTTCATTTAAAATTTCAGATTTTTCCAGAGTGCAGGTACTTATTGCTTATGACCAAAGATATCTGTACATTATATCTATACATTATGGGTAAATAGATCTAATGGTAACTCATTAATATATTAAAGGGGACCTTCACTCATGAAAACAACTTCCTCTCATCTGTCCGCACCCCCAATTCCCACTTACACAACTGCAGACAGCATCTGTCTTTTTTTATTTATAGGAACTACCTTTCTTTATCTCTTTTTTGATAGAGCAGCCCCATTTCTGGATCCCTAGCAAAGGCAAGTATAACTTATGGTCAACTGCTCGCAGCCTCCTCGGATATTCGCATTACACATCCCAGGGGGCTAAGAAAGAGACAGCCAACTCCTAATCATGGGAGATTCAAGATGGTAGAGGCCATTCAAGATGGCAGTATGGGACGTTGTGTGCAGTGGGAGAGCAGAAGGGTTGAAAAGGCCAAAGCCAATTATCTGGGATTGTGAGTATGTTTTTTTCTGAATAAAGGAGCATTAAGGCTTAGTTCGCACTGGATGCGATTTAAAATTGTGCATTTTGTTTGCGATTTCACCGTGATTTGATTTGATATTTCCAAACGATTTCTTGCATTTTCCAGTGCAATTTCTATTGTAGTCTAATGTGAAATCGCAATAAGCTGCAGAATAAGTACCGTAATACAAGAACTACTTTTGAAATTGCGCTGCAGCAAATCGCGTATGTTAAGACACTCATATTCACATTCATTAGATCCGATTTCAATTCCCAAATTGCACCTAAAATCACGGCAGTGTGAACCAGCCCTAAAGGTAAGTGGAATAATGGGAATTTTTCATGGATAGGGGGCGGAGTTTCTTTTTAATAAGCAGCAAACCTAATGACTGTGTAAAAACACTTTGGCCTCGTTCACATGTGGCATTTCAATGAGTATGCCCAGGAGAAGGCATATCTACCTACATGAGGATGCTGTGCACCCCTGTGCAGGGAATCCCAATGATGCCAATTGGGATGCAGTGGCTGCATGAACACAGCCGCTGCTCCCAATTTGACATCCATGTGGGTTCAGGTCCCTAAACTCACACAGCGTGCGTTTTTGGCCATAAACCCATACGGATTCAAATTGGGAACAGTGGCTGTGTTCGTGCAGTTGCTGCATCCCAATTGGCATCAGTGGGACAGCCTGCACAGGAATCCATAGAACACTTGTGAGTCACCGTTCGGGTAAACTCAGCATCGCACAAGGGTATGCATTGATATGCTCCGAGCAGGGGCGGACTGACCAATTGGAAACTCGGGCACTGCCCGAGGGCCCAGGGTCAGTAGAGGGCCCCATGAGATGCCTCTGGTACCTTTTTCATAGGCTTTTTTGAGTTTGGGCAAGGACACAGTGGCCCCATGATCCCCAATTGCCCGGGGGCCCCATGAGTTGTCAGTCCGCCACTGGCTCCGAGTGATTGAGGCCTTACAGTCACCATAGACTTTGGTTCCACTGTAGCTTCAGCTTGTCATCTGTTGAACAGACAGCAAACCGACTGCACCTAATACCTGACAGTGGAATTTCACCCATACACCTGAAAGCAAATGGTCTTACCTGTATCAGGTCATTAATCATCTGTAAACAGGTTTTCTCTTTGTCACCAACAGGTTCATTAGTGAGCATGCACTTTGTTATGGGTCCAATGAGATTCCACCCTGTATTTCTGATGAAGGCCTGCAGAAACAAAAATATCACTCCATATTGCATGACTGAAGAAGAAAATGCATTCCCTCCTTGGATTAGAGTATTCTGACCAAAGCAGGTAAAGGTTTACGGATATAATGGACAAACCTCCTCTAACATGTACAACAATCTCATCTTGGATCTCAGCTAGGAGATATGCCATGATTACATGAGTACTGCAGCAGAAGCAGAAGTCTACCCATAATATATACACACCTCATCCACATTAAACAATTTTTTTGTTTTGATAATCTCTAAAACAATAACTTAAATGTATCCACAAAGCTTAAAAAAAAATCTTACATAAAAGTAAATTAATTAATTTTATTAGAGCATATCTATAGTCAATATTTAAAGTGATACTGAGGACAATTTAAATAAAAGTAAAAAAGAGGTTATACTTACCTGCTCTGTGCAACGATATTACAAAGAAAGGTCGCTTTCCTCCTTTTCTGGCAGTCCCTGCTGCCACAGTTGGCTCCACCTTCAAGTGCCTAGTGTAGCTAGCCAGGAGCTAGGGAGGCACCCATGCATGAGAGATCCCATTGCGTACTGAGCTGTGTGTGTCCATAATAACACACAGGGCTGATAAGTTACGCCCCTGCTCTCTCCACACAGCAGTATGACTGATGGCAGTAGGAGCCTATAGCTCTACTGCACTCAGTTTTTCCAGTAAAAGCATGAAGCGAACGTAGCAGTGCTGCAGCTGGAGACAGCACGGGAGTAAGTAGTGACATAAAGCCAGGTAAGTGTTTAGGGATAGAGGGGTGTAGAACAGGTAGTTGGGCGTTCCCTTAATGTGGAACTTCACTCTCTCAATCAATATTGACCATTTTGAACCCTTATGCTGCAACCATTAGTAAATAGGTAGGAAAGTATATCATATTTACTTGTGTTAACCACTTGCCCTCAAGAGGATTTACCCCCCTTCCTGACCAGGCCATTTTTTGCGTTACGGCACTGCGTTACTTTAACTGACAATTGCACGGTCATGCAACAATGCAATTTACAGCCCTTTTTCTCAGGAATTGAGCTTTCTTTTGATGGCATTTGATCGCCTGGGCATTTTTTATTTTTTGCGTTTAAAAAAAAAAAAAAGACCGATAATTTTGAAAAAAAAACAATATTTTTGACTTTTTACTATTAAACATGTCCAAAAAATTTAAAAAATTACATTTCATCATAAATTTAGGCCAAAATGTATTCTGCTACATGTCTTTGCTAAAAAAAAAATCCCACTATGTGTAAATTAATTGGTTTACGTGAAAGTTTTAGCATAGAGATATAGGGTGGTAGAGATAGCGGGACTGCGGCGGGCATTCTGACACTGGCGGGAACTGACTTGGTGTCACTGACATCCCCAGTGACACCAATACAGTGGATCAGTGCTGAAAAAAACACTCACACTTTACTAATGGCACTGGGCAGGAAGGGGTTAACATGAGGGGCGATCAAAGGGTTAACTGTATGCTGAGAGTGTTTTACGTAGGGGCCGTGTCAGTGTGCTTCACTGTAAGCACACTGCTTTGGATGGCCATCCAGAGCAGTGTGCCTGAGCTGACAGGGAGGAGAACTGTTAGTAAACAAAACAGTTCTCCCCCCATCAGATATCACTGGGCACCGGCAAGTAATCACCAGTCGAGACCCGGTGATTGAAAGCCGTGCACGAGAATGGCAGAGAGGGTAGGGCACACGCGTGGCTTTCGCACGCCCCCCTGCCCGGAAATGCAAAATCACGTATATATATATATGTGATCTTGTGCACTCGTGCCGCCCTGTAACCGTATTTCTGCTATAGGGCAGACGGAAAGCAGATAAACTGTTTTTTACATTTATTTAGTTACTTCCTGGCTTACATGCCTAGACAAAAGATGTCATATATCCCAGGAGTCTTCAGGAGGAGAGGAGGGGTTTTCTCAGCTAAGCACACCCTCCTGCCTGAGCTAAGTGAAGATGGATTCCAGGAAGTAAATACTACATTAATCATCTGCCCTTACTCAAGATGGTCAGGTCCAGAAATGCTATGGGGGTGTTTTTCAAAGTGATTTCTCAGCAAAATAAAAGCATGGAGACAAGCATGGATGGGTTTGCTTTGAATATTAAAAATAAATTAAATAGCGCTTTTGGTTTGTGGTGCTCAGATGCAGTGCAGTTCCGCTTTAATACAGAGTATGTAAATACTAAGATATATATTTTTTAAATAATAAACATGTTATACCTGCTCTGTGCAATGGAATTACGCAGAGCAGCTCCGAACCCTCTCTTCTGCGGTCCCACTGGCACACATGGCTCCTCCTCTTCCCTGTGCACCACCATAGGAAGCCGCTTCCTAAGAGGGCGCACTGCTGTGTCACACATTTCAACGAGCCTGCCTTCTGAACTACAGAAGTGCTGAGAGGAGGAGTCTCAGGAGGCGGAGTCAGTACAGGAATCACTGTTTGCTGGCAGGACGGTACCTTGAGATACATAGTCCATAGACAGTAAACAGCAAAGGAGAAGCTGCAAAGCATGCTGGGAGTTCAGGAAGTTGTGGAAAGCGATGGCCAGCAGACAGTCAGTGCTCACAACATGAAAGGAGATTTTTCTGTTCAGCTTACATTTGGATTTTCAAAAATAACTATTGTTTGTATTGTTACAATTCCAACATTATAAAATGACAGTGTATGATGGGACCATAGAACTTCATTCAGAAAGACCCTTTAAATCCAAAATAATGAAGCCATAGGCAAGTATAAGCAAGGCAAAATAATTCATCTTCACTGCAGTGTGAAATATAACACAAGGAATTTGGTATTGGTAGGCTCTGCTCAACTACTAAACCGTATGGTGAACAGTACATTACTCTATGTCTATGTGTGTTACAGTGACAGACTGCCACAGCTTTTCATGTCATGTTCCTTATAGCTGAAGGCGGCAATTCTAGTTGGCAAGGCATCCAATCCTCATTCAATTACTCTTATATAACGGATCCCTTCACCTCCCTTGATAGAAAGTTCCTGATAATCCTAACAGTAAGGACTTCATGCTTTGTCTTCAGGTCTAAATTTACTGCTTTCCATTAAGACAATCACAAAGGTGAAATTAAAGTGTTACTAAACCCAGGACCCTGTATTCACTATATCTGGTCTCCCACAGTACACAGAACATGGAAATGCAATTATTTTAGTAAATATAAACTGCTAAATACCTTTTCTCATCAGCAGTTAGAGTCGTCTTGTGACTTCAGCAGAGCACTGGTTAAAGCTTGCACAAGGAGTTTTCTTTCTGCTCTAGGAGGATGCAGAACCCCTGAGCCTCTGTCTGGATAGTGCTGATCACATGTACTCTCCCAATAAAACAAAAAAACCTCTCTAGCAATACACACTAAACTGAGCATGTGACTACGGGTTCAGTCTGGGAGAATGTCATCAGCACACCGAGGATCACCAATATGGGTCCAAAAGCTTTAATAAATGATCCCATAGTTACAGTAAGGCAATGTTTCAGAGTCTCGCAGGACCCCTTCATCAGGCATGTTGGTGATCCTCGGTGTGCTGGTGACATTCTCCCTTGTTGATTTTGTTCGGTTCCAGCCGACGGTTGCTGCAGCACCCACTTATATACATAGCCATTTTTAAGCAGGAACGTGTGCGTTTGGAATGTACACTTGCATACGGGTTCAGTCTGTCTCACCAGGTGGACATTTGAACAAGAGGAGGGGCAGAGAAAACAGGAGCAATGGGCCTTTTTACACAATGCAGAGGATTAACCCCTTAGGTCCCACAGTGAGTATAACAAGCATGCTTTACTGCATATACAGACTGATTTTACTGTTGTGGGTTTAGTAACACTTTAAGTGATTTTGCATGTTCTCCCTGTTGGCTTCCACCATGTACTCCAGTTTCTGCTCACACTTTAAAGACCTGCTGGTAGGTTAGTTGGCTCCTGTCTAAATTGGCCCTAGTATGTGCATGCATGCATGGGTGGTAGGGACTTTAGATTGTAAGCTCGAGGGCAGGGACTGGTGTGAATGTACAATGTGCTGTGTAAATTGTCTGCGCTATATAAATACTTGTAATAAATAAATAATAAAAATAAAAAATAATAAAGCAAACATAACCAGTTTGGGTAATCTTTTGGTATAAATAGCTATCCCTTTAACCCCGACTCTGCACCCTCCAATATATTCTTCTTGTAAATAGGGGCTTAACCTACTGTAATGTTTCAGTGAAATAACCTTTCAGCGTTTCTGATTTTGTATGAAAATGTCCTGAAAAAAAGGGTTAACGCATTGGAGCAAGAATCACAGAATACATTTATCAAGCTGCATTTTCATCAACACCAACTAAATCTCAGTACAGCGTCTGTTTGCCCCCCAAATGTGCTCATGTGCTGTGATTTAGACCTGTGTTTTCATCTCATCCACACTACAGGAACTGAAATAGCAGATGTAACAGTTAATCGGATTCTCCAGCTATGAAGATAAATGACAGCCCTGCAGATCTGTCCATATGTCTGTAGCACAGGATTACAGCTCAACTGCGTTCTCGAGTCTCTAAATTATGTGAAAAATAAAGTCAATGTTCAAATGTGAAGATATCATTATGGTTAAAAGAGACAAACTGCGATTCTTAACTGTTTATATTGTAGAAGTAATAAATACTTTAATAAAGTAATAAAAAAAAAAAAGAGAGACATGCTGATCCTAGACTTCACAAAACGTAAGTAATAAAATGTAAGCTTCAGATGAATACAATTCACTGACAATGCTTCACTTCAAGATCCTCTCCACCAGACGTACTGAGCCTTTTGTTATGTTTGAATGCAGAAATCAATAACTGTGGATTATTTTTTAGCTACATTATAGTACAAAAAGACCTTTTGGTTAGTACTGTATAATAATATCCAACGTTAAAATTAGTTAGATTTCTATTTTTATTATTTTAGAAAAGAGCAGCTTAATATCGCCTTACTCTGTGTGTTTTAAATACAACCTTGTACTTATGTATAGTTTAGAATTATTTATGTGTATGAGGCAGAAGTTTCAGCTCATTAACAATTTCGTAACCAGATGTCATTGATGTCTAATTGCACCATCATATGTCAGTTAAAGCAGCCCTTCACTAATTACCATGACTTTGCATGATTGCTGCCTGTATCCACTGGAAAAAATACAAAATGGATCCTACTGCGCTTCAATGGATGATCCCTACACCTAAGCTGCTAACACCCAATCCTAAACCCAGTAGGTGAAAACACAAATTAATATAAAATGGTGTAGCGCTAATAAATATAAATGCATAAATAAATAAATTAAACAATCACTACATAAATGTGCATAACGTTAGCATGAATAAATCCCAAGTGATAAATACACTCAAAAATGAATAAAATAATGAAAAACTTGAGTGAATAGTGTACCACAGAAACATCCTGTGAAGTGGGAACACAGGTATATAGCCCCCTATCCCCAACTGGGGGATCAATAGAACAAAATAATATAAGTGGTGAATGAAGGTGAATCCCCTCTCCCCCCCCCAAAAAAAAAATCAGAGAAAGGGAAACACAGACCCTAATGCAGGTAAATCCTTTATAAAACAACATTCAGTATATTGCACCCACATTCATGGAATTTTTGTCTTCCAATATTTAATTAGTTTACGATTTTTTCTTAATAATTTTTGTAAAATACTGAGCAGTTGCAATAAAAGCGTAACTCAGGTCCACCCATTTCCCAGGATTTTTGCCATAATGTGCAAGTATGAACAGCAAATTTGCACATTATTTCAGACGGGCCTACCTGCCAAAACATCCTTCTCCAGTTATGCAATGGCAGTGATGTCCATCATTGCTCCATCGCTACCACTAAGATCTTTGCCTGAATTTCTTTCAGGATAGGAGCCTTGGGTCATCTTGCGTAACCACAAGAGTCGCCCCAAGGCATGCGGCATGCACATGTGCAGCCTTTTGCATATTCAAAAGAAAACTGCTAGCAGGTGAGACAGAAGTAACATACAGTATCTCACAGAAGTGAGCACACCCCTCACATTTTTGTAAATATTTTATTATACTTTTCATGTGACAACACTGCAGGAATGTCACTTTGCAACAATGCACAGTAATGAGTGTACAGCTTGTATAACAGTGTAAATTTGCTGTCCCCTCAAAATAACTCAACACACAGCCATTAATGTCTAAACCGCTGGCAACAAAAGTGAGTACACCCCTAAGTGAAAATGTCCACATTGGGCCCAATTAGCCATTTTTCCTCCCCGATGTCATGTGACTCGTTAGTGTTACAAGGTCTCAGGTGTGAATGGGGAGCAGGTGTGTTAAATTTGGTGTTATTGCTCTCACTCTCTCATACTGGTCACTGGAATTTCAACATGGCACCTCATGGCAAAAGACTCTGAGGATCTGAAAAAAAGAATTGTTGCTCTACATAAAGATGGCCTAGGCTATAAGAAGATTGCCAAGACCCTGAAACTGAGCTGCAGCATGGTGGCCAAGACCATATGTGGTTTAACAGGACAGGTTCCATTAAGAACAGGCCTCTCTATGGTCGACCAAAGAAGTTGAGTGCATGTGCTCAGCATCATATCCAGAGGTTGTCTTTGGGAAATAGACACATGAGTGCTGCCAGCATTGCTGCAGAGGTTGAAGGGGTGGTGGGCCTGTCAGTGCTCAGACCATATACACCGCACACTGCATCAAATTGGTCTACATGGCTGTCATCCCAGAAGGAAGCCTCTTCTAAAGATGATGCACAAGAAAACCCCCAAACAGTTTGCTGAAGACAAGCAGACTAAGGACATGGACAAAAATGGTGCAGTGCTGAAAAAAATTATAATACAGTGCAAAACTAAAAATACATAATGATTATTAATTACACTGTTCAACAGGTAAAAAGTTTTGGGCATAAAATTAGCTAATCTTACATAATTTTGGGGTGGTGAAAACGAAAATGACCCTAAAAAATGTTGATTGGCTCTAGTTTCCATGATATATTCACCCATCTAATGACGTAAGCCATTCAAAATTATGATGCAACTTCAGCTGCATATTGCGCAATTGATACTGGTGACCAATAGAAAATTGCATGTATACTGAAAGGCTCCAGTGCCGTCCCACAAAAATTGCAGCATATATGTGGTGCCCAGCTCTTGTCCTGGTCTCCTATCTTGCAGCCAAAATACAAGTTTGTATGGTGCCTCCAATTGTAAAAGGGCTAAATAAGAAGAAAAAAGTTATCTGTGCACTATCCAAATATTCCATCGGCAATACTATGCTGTTACACAGTTAATATTTATGTTAATGTACATGAGAATTCATATAGTTTATTTTTTGTACCATTTTCTATGGACATTTCTATAGTTAGTAATGCTGCCATCCAGTGGTCTTATTTGGTATACACTTTGTTTTTCATGTTGCCTCCCTGAGATCTATGACACAGTTCCTTTGTATATGAAGCTCCTCCCTTCTTCTTGAGTTCAGCACTTCCTGTGTCATGGATGCAGCTAACAGACCACATGTAACAGAGACACATGTATTCCGCATAGTACGCTACAGAAATTATCATCTTTTGACCGCATAATACTGGAAACCATTCATTCTGCTGTATCCTGTTGTTACATGTACAGAATAAAGCAACTTCTGGATGAACACAGTATTGGTGGGTTCAGCTATCTGACAAGGATTGCCCACAGTGATTATATCTGCTTATACAGGCTAGGCAGAGAGGTCTCACAAGGGATAAATCGCTATCACAACAATCTGAGTCAGAATAGTCAAAAGATGCATAGAATCCCTACAGCCTGCTGTGTATATGTGTGTGCCTAATCTGCAATCAAGCTCAGTGCCATCCGCCATCTTGCAAAGCACATGGTCGCACAAGCTTACTGCACTTCATGTGGATGTTGAAAACTGTTTCTCTGCATTGAACTGTGTTACCCCACCTGTCTAAGCTGCTGTTCGTCTTCTTAAAGAGACAGTACCAATTTTTGCAGAACAGTAAAAAATGTCTAGACAAGGCTCTGAACACTCCTTTATGGCCGAACCAACGCAGATACATCATTCCTCTGAACCAGCAGACGTACAGGGAGCAGATTCTGCAGACATTCCCGAACAGAGCGTAAAACCCAAACGTACAATAAAACCGACACAGAAACTCAGGGAAAACTATGAAGCCACTAGAGATGAGTTCTCCAGTAATCTGTCAGACCTCTGGGACCAAACTTCACAATGCATGTCAGTTTTGTCACACTTTAATGATCAACCAGCTGAATTAAGAGACTCTATAAATCGCCTATCTGCTGCGTATGAACGCTACCAGCGGCTGTCTGTAAAATACTCAGCTTTCTTGCAGGACTCTAATATAGAGGATTCTTCAGCAGAACTGACCAGGACTGATGCACTAAACCAACAAAGGGATCTTGCAGTGCAAAATGCTAAGTTTAAAGCAGAACTCCGCATTACTCAACTGCAGGAGACCAGATCTCACAGATCCACCTCAACCAAGCGCACTGCACTTTCTTCTAGATCCTCTCGCTCCAGAAGTTCGACGTTAAGCGATAAGCTAATAGAGGCCCGCGCTGATGCTGAATCAAAAAAGGCGCAAAGCTCTTTTACCAGAAAGGAAGCAGAGGTAGAAGCACGCAAGATAGCGCAACAAGCGGAGATGATAGCTCAGCAAGCAGAGATAGAAGCACGCAAGGTAGCTCAGCAAGCAGAGATAGAAGCACGCAAGGTAGCTCAGCAAGCAGAGATGGAAGCTAAAAGCAAAGCTCAGCAAGCAGAGATGGAAGCTAAAAGCAAAGCTCAGCAAGCAGAGATAGAAGCATGCAAGATAGCTCAGCAAGCAGAGATGGAAGCTCAAAGCAAAGCTCTCCAAGCACAAATGGCTTCTCAACAAGCAGAGGCAGATTCCCAAATAAAGATTCTGCAGATGGAAGGGGAGGAAGCAGCTTCCCTAGCAAGGCTGAAAGTCCTTGAACAAGCAATGGGACAAAGTACTAATTCAGACTGCCTTATCCCAGCAGAACTGGAAGATCCAGTTGAACGCACCAGTGAATACGTATTAAAGCATAACATTTGCGAAGATACAGAGTCATCTCCTGTACCTCCTACTAACACTGTTCTGACTCTCAACACAGAGACCTCTCGGCTCCATATGCCTAACCCTCTTCAAATCTACAACACAAGTACATCTATGCAGCAAACCACATCAACTCTTACCAACAACAAGGTGACTTCCAGTGACAAGTCGCAGCTCAAGCCACAGCCAGCACAAGCCTTAGAGACTACACCACAGTTAAACGCTCATGCAACATCATTTTACCCTGGTAAACCTCACCCTACATCACCAGAGAACTTTCACACCCAAGGGGTTCCACAAGTTACTTTGGCACCAAAGAGTGAGAGATCAGACTTGAATGACTTTGCCAGATATATGATTCGCCGTGAGCTCATTAACACCAGCCTCTCAAGGTTTGATGACTGTCCAGAGAGCTACAGGGCCTGGAGATCAACCTTCAAGGCTGCTATTGCTGATCTCAACCTTACTACTAAGGAAGAACTTGATTTGCTCATAAAGTGGCTGGGACCAGAATCTGCAGATTGTGTTAAAAGACTGAGAACAGTACATGTTGACCACCCAGACGCAGGTCTTGTTGCTGCATGGGCAAGACTTGAGCAAGCCTATGGTAGCTCTGAAGCCATAGAGAGCGCTCTATTCAAGAGACTGCAAAACTTCCCAAAAATAGGAAACAAAGACTATCGCAGGTTCCAAGATCTAAGTGACCTCCTCATGGAGCTAGAGTTGGCAAAGACAGACCCACGTCTATCTGGACTAAGCTTCCTGGACACCGCTCATGGTGTTAACCCAGTGGTGTCTAAACTGCCATACGGCCTGCAAGAGAAATGGGCACAACAGGGCTCAAGGTACAAAAGAGACTATAACGTATCCTTTCCTCCATTCTCATACTTTTGCAGGTTCATTAGTGATCATGCCTGGACGAGAAACGATCCCAGCTTCAGCTTCAGTGAACCAAACTTACCTGCTTCATCCTCATCATCATCAAGGTATGATAACACAGCAGCTAAACGTAGAGACTATACTAGAGCAATATCTGTTAAAAGGACAGACATCTCACCCTCCACAACCTCACCTACTGACCAAGGCATTGTGGATGCCAGAGATAAAGACCCTAATCGTCAGTGTCCTATTCACAAGAAGCCTCACCCTCTTAAGAAATGTCGTGGGCTTAGGGCAAAGCCTTTACAAGAGCGCAGGGAGATTCTCCAGAAACTTGGAATATGCTACAAGTGCTGTGCTTCTTATAACCACTTTGCTAAAGACTGTAAAGTTGTCATCAAGTGCACAGAATGCGGTAGCGACAGACATGTTACAGCCATGCATCCTACTCCACTTCCAGACAACCCGCAGCAGCTACCTACCTCAACCCCTGTCCCAAATTATGGCGGGGAGCAACAAAGTCATGCTCTAGCCAAAAGTAATGTTTTTTCTTCATGCACAGAAGTCTGTGGAGAGGGACTGGATCACAAATGCTGTGCCAAGATATGCCTAGTCAAGATATACCCCAAGGATCATCCTGAGGAAGCTGCTAGGATGTATGCCATAATAGATGAACAGAGCAACAGATCCTTGGTTAAACCTAAATTCTTTGAGATCTTTGGCTTAGAAGGTCACGCCACACCGTATACTCTCAGAACCTGTTCTGGTCGTGTAGAGACCTTTGGCAGAAGGGTCGATGGATTCATGGTCTCTCATATCAAGGATGGAGAAGGCATACCCCTCCCAACATTAGTTGAGTGTGATCAGATACCAGACGAAAGAGAAGAGATTCCTACTCCAGAAGCTGCATATCATCATCCTCACTTAAGGCACCTTGCTGATGAGATTCCTGCGATGGACAAGAGTGCTGAAATCTTGGTCCTGCTAGGAAGAGACATTCTCAGAGTACATAAAGTACGCGACCAATGCGATGGACCTAACAATGCCCCTTATGCACAAAGACTTGACCTAGGCTGGGTAATAGTGGGCGATGTATGCCTGGACAGAACATCAACTGAGATCCACTCCTTCAAAACTTACATGTTGGGAAATGGACGTGCATCCCACTTCAAACAGTGCCCTCACCATTATGAAGTAAAGGAGAAGCCTCTTGACATCATCCAACTACCTGATGTTACTCCTGTTCTTTGTGATGACAACCTAGGTACCACAGTGTTTTGTACTACAAGTGATGACAACAAAATAGCCTTGTCGGTCGAAGATAGAGAGTTCATCAAAATAATGGATGAAGAATTCTTCCAGGATGAGTCTAACAGCTGGATCGCACCATTACCTCTTCGTGCTGCAAGGGCCACACTCCCAACCAATCGTGAACAGGCTCTATCCAGATTCAACTCACTTCAACGAACACTAAAGAACAGGCCTGAAATGAAGGAACATTTCATCGCTTTTATGAAAAGGATCTTTGATAATGATCACGCCGAACCAGCGCCACCACTTCAAAGACATGATGAGTGCTGGTACCTGCCTTTCTTTGGAGTGTATCATCCACGTAAGCCAAAACAAATCAGGGTAGTATTTGACTCCAGTGCCAAGCATCAAGGCGTATCCCTGAACGATGTTCTTCTCACTGGCCCGAATCTAACCAACAACCTTGTAGGTATACTTATGAGATTTAGAAGAGAACCAGTTGCCATAACTGCTGATATTGAGCAAATGTTTCATTGCTTCATTGTACGTGAAGACCATAGGAACCTCCTAAGGTTTCTGTGGCACCGTAACAACAACATGGACAATGAGATAATTGAATACCGCATGAAGGTACATGTTTTTGGAAATAGTCCCTCACCCGCTGTTGCAACATATGGTTTACGAAGGACTGCCCTTGATGGAGAAAAGGAGTATGGTGCGGATGCTCGACACTTCGTTGAGAGAGACTTTTATGTTGACGACGGACTTAAGTCTTTACCTACAGACGAAGAAGCCATAGACCTGCTCCAAAGGACACAAGGTATGCTTTCCGAGGCTAACCTCAGACTACACAAGATTGCCTCGAATAGTGTTGCTGTTATGAAAGCCTTTCAACCTGGCGATCATGCCACTGGGTTTAAAGATTTAAATCTTGGAATGGACATGCCACCTGTACAGAGAAGTCTGGGCCTACGGTGGGACTTATTAAAAGATACCTTCGGCTTTCAAGTCGGCTCTGCAGACAAACCATTTACCAAGCGTGGTGTTCTGTCAGTGGTGAACAGTTTATACGATCCATTGGGATTTGTGGCTCCCATCACCATACAAGGTAAAGCCTTACTTAGACAGTTCTCAGAGTCTATTAAAGATTGGGATGCTCCGCTGCCTACAGACAAGCTTCCAAAGTGGGAGTCCTGGAAACAATCTCTACATGCCTTAGATGGAATCAGTATACCACGCTGTTACACCTCAGCTTCCCTTGCTACAAGTCAGAGGAAAGAGCTTCACATCTTCTCAGATGCATCTACTGAGGCCATAGCAGCTGTTGCCTACCTCAAGGTAATAGACTCTAATCAAACCCACATAGGGTTTCTGTTTGGGAAAGCTAAGTTAGCACCTAAGCCTGAGCACACAATTCCTAGGCTTGAACTTTGTGGAACTGTGCTAGCTGTAGAAATTGCCGATTTCATACTGCGCGAGTTGGACACTCAGATAGATGACACCAAATTCTACACAGACAGCAAAGTTGTTCTGGGCTACATATACAATCAGACTAAACATTTTTATGTGTATGTTAGCAACCGTGTAGAAAGAATCAGGAAATCATCTAAACCTGAACAATGGCATTATGTCCCATCTGAAATGAATCCTGCAGATCATGCCACCAGGCCAGTGTCTGCAAGTGTCTTTGCAAATTCTTCGTGGTTAACAGGTCCTGAATTCCTGCTGGATCATCCAGAAGAAACCTCAGCTGATATCTTCAGTCTTCTAGAACCTGACAGAGATCCAGAGATTCGTCCTGAAGTCAAAACCCTTGTCACCAGAACTGAACAAAGACTCGTCTTGGGCTGTCAACGCTTTGAACGTTTTTCTAAGTGGATAAGACTTGTACGCACCATCGCAAGGTTAGTCCATATTGCACACTGCTTTCACACAAAGCCCACCAATGTTCAATGTCAAGGGTGGCACATGTGCCAAAGGCTTCTTTCTGCAAAAGACATTGCTGAAGGTGAAATGATCATAATCCACAATGTACAACAGGATGTCTTTGGCTCAGAAATTAAATGTATCCGTGACAAGAGGGACATTCCAAAAAACAGTTCAATTGCAAACCTGAACCCATTCATTGACAGTGATGGCATGTTAAGGGTTGGTGGACGTTTAAACAAGGCTGAGTTGGGAGATCAGGAACAGAATCCTCTCATTATACCTGCTCGCCATCATATCACCACTCTGCTCATACGGCACTACCATGAAGGGGTTAAGCACCAAGGAAGACACTTCACAGAGGGTGCCATAAGAGCTGCAGGCCTTTGGATTATAGGAGCAAAAAGACAGATTACAACTACACTGCACAGCTGTGTTCAGTGCCGGAAACTAAGAGGTAAACATCAGCAACAGCAAATGTCAGATTTGCCAGCCGACAGATTAAGTACTGACCCACCTTTCACTCATGTTGGTTTGGATGTCTTTGGACCATGGATGGTAACAGCCCGCAGAACTCGAGGAGGCCAAGCAAACAGCAAACGATGGGCAGTGCTGTTCACTTGTATGAGTGTGCGCGCAGTACACATCGAAGTCATAGAATCTATGGATGCCTCAAGTTTCATCAATGCTCTAAGACGATTTCTTGCCATCAGAGGACCAGTCAAGACACTAAGATCTGACTGTGGAACTAATTTTGTTGGAGCCTGTCGAGAGTTACAGCTTAACTCTAGGCCAATCCAAGACCTTTTAGCTGAAAAGGGCTGTACATGGATTTTCAATCCTCCTCATTCTTCCCACATGGGTGGCTCTTGGGAGAGAATGATAGGCATCACACGAAAAATACTGGACTCTATGCTTATGGACTTGAACTCCACAAGACTTACCCATGAGATTCTAACCACCTTCCTGGCAGAAGCATCTGCCATAATCAATTCAAGACCACTTGTTCCAGTTTCTACAGATCCAGAGACCCCAACTATCCTTACCCCAGCTACTCTACTTACCCAGAAGCTTGGGTCCGTTCCTGTTCCACCTGGAAACTTTAAAACAGGAAATATGTGCTATGACCAGTGGAAGCGAGTACAACACCTCTCCAACTGCTTCTGGAATCGTTGGAGAATGGAGTATATTTCTACTCTGCAAGGACGCAGAAAATGGCAACGCCTGAACCCTAACATTAAAGTTGGAGATCTCGTTCTGCTGAAGGACCAGCAAGCTGAAAGAATCGAGTGGCCTATGGGACTCATTGCAAAGAGCATTCCTAGTGATGACGGCAAGGTACGCAAGGTGGAGGTGAAAGTTGCAAGACAAGGGACTGTAAAGACTTTCAGCAGACCTATCACGGAACTTGTTCTGCTCTTACCCTTTGGAGAATGAACTTGCTTGCGTATGCTGCTGGATCCAACCTGTGACTTCAAGAAGGAAGTGTCTTGAACTTTATTTGATACAACTTGAAGCCTTACATTATAATTGTTGCACTATATGCATGTTCTCTTTTTTATGTCTTTCAGGTCTTCAAGACTTCAAGCAAATTGCGCTGTTGTTTATTTGCAATTGTATAACTACCGTTATGGTTTAAATAGTGACATTTACAATGCCAGACGGGGAGTATGCTGTTACACAGTTAATATTTATGTTAATGTACATGAGAATTCATATAGTTTATTTTTTGTACCATTTTCTATGGACATTTCTATAGTTAGTAATGCTGCCATCCAGTGGTCTTATTTGGTATACACTTTGTTTTTCATGTTGCCTCCCTGAGATCTATGACACAGTTCCTTTGTATATGAAGCTCCTCCCTTCTTCTTGAGTTCAGCACTTCCTGTGTCATGGATGCAGCTAACAGACCACATGTAACAGAGACACATGTATTCCGCATAGTACGCTACAGAAATTATCATCTTTTGACCGCATAATACTGGAAACCATTCATTCTGCTGTATCCTGTTGTCACATGTACAGAATAAAGCAACTTCTGGATGAACACAGTATTGGTGAGTTCAGCTATCTGACAAGGATTGCCCACAGTGATTATATCTGCTTATACAGGCTAGGCAGAGAGGTCTCACAAGGGATAAATCGCTATCACAACAATCTGAGTCAGAATAAATACGTCCAGTTCCTCATGGAGAGGGGCTACCAATTCCTAAAGCACCAGAATCCTTCGTGGTTGAGTCAAGTGAGGAAGAACCTGAAGCGTGTAGTCACGTGCAGTTGTAAGAGATAGCCCTTTCCTCGAATACAAGAGAAAAGCCAAGAGAAGCAAAACCGACACAAACTGAAGACAAAACTAGAGAGAATCCTAAGTATTAAAATGATTCAACTTAGCTTATGGCTGTAATTTTTCTTGGTAATCCTATGCAATATATTATGCCATTTAGGCTTTGTTATGTAGTCAATATCACTTGCTTTATATTTGTGGAAAGACATCTATCTATATAATTATTGTGCATTATGTAGTCATTACGCCTATAGTAGAAAACTTTCCGTTTACAGAAAAACTAGAGCCAATTGACAAATTTCATTGTTTTATTTGAACTCAGAATGTGAAATTCATTAAGAAATGGATCCTTTTGTTTCCAAAACTGGCAAAAAATAAAAATTTGTTGAACAGTGTTATTAGTGATAATAATATGAAAACAATAATGAGTATAAGTGATCACAAAAAAAAAGTGAATGAAGCGCTGCAATTGGCGCAATGAAACAAGTGCAGCTGTGAAAGTCTTAAAACAAAAAAAGTGTTCATATGATGGTGAGGGTCTGACAAACACCAGTCAGAAAGTCGTGCTGTAAACGGATCCTATTGCACAGGTGATATCAGATTATTTCATGTGACTTTTATTCGTGCAGGAGATTGATAAAACTGTGCACTCACCAGATGTGCATAGTAAAAACGCAATGTATTGAACCATGTATTGACCAAGGATCTGCAGGAATTTGACTTTAGATGGACCAGACAGACAGCATTGAAAAAAACTCCCTCCTCTGGATATGAGACTGCTCTGCAACCGTAATCCTACTGGAGTCCTGGGGATCGTTAGCTCAATAAAGAGCCAAAAAAGAAGGTGCTCATAGTGTAGTATTAATCTGATTTATTGAGTAAAAAAGTTAAAATACACCTTCCATGTGGAAATAAAGCAAAAAAATCACAGCTTGACAACAGTGGAACTGAACAGCCACTCTCTAAGGCTCCGGCGGCGTGATGTCACAGCGTACGACTCCTCCTTGACGCGTTTTGTGCGCATGCACGTTATCAAAATGGGTGTGCCTGCATACCAGACGTCAATTGAAGGCCTTAAATAGCCCATGAGGCACGCGTGCAGATGCGGGCACCATTTTGTTGAAGACAAAATGAAGAGGACTAATGACATCTTCATACTAAGTGGATCTGCATCGCTGACCGTCACGCAAAACACATCTTTCCACAAAAATATGACAGGGGAGAAACAATATATTAAAGGGAAAAAAAATAAAAGCCAAATAGAATTGAAAGAATGTAATAGATAGCCAAATGACATCGGGTGTCTGTCTATTGAAAAACTAATGTTACAAATTCCAGGATTTCTAATATTCTTAGAAATAATATATATGAAAAAACACGATAAAAAAAGAACGTTAATATTTACTCCAGCAAATTAGCAATACAGATAGAAATGAATAATAAATACAAAAGGCAGTTCTTAATTTATTAATAAAAAGCCACATAGGAACCAATACCATGTGACAAACCTCTCAAAAATTTAAAGAGGCAGAGCAGAAAAAGAGAACCAGCCTCATAATAATTTATATCATATAAACCAAGAAAGGGGGAATGAGTTATGACGGTCAGGGATGATGGCCCACAGTAATGATAAAAAGAAAAATCACTATTCAGCATAAATGGATGACATAAATCATACTATTAATATTCAATAAAATTGCTAAGAATATAAGGAAGCTGAATATTTCTTGCCATAAAATTACAGTCTAATATAGTTTGGGAAGTATAGGAAGTCAAGACAGTAATTCATCAAATATATAGTGGCAATACATTAAAAACTCTTACAAAAAAAAAATATATATATATATATATATATATATATATAAACTATAAGGAAAAAGGATCATCTCATGCATTATAAAAATAATGATTTTTGAATGGGAACAGAAACCAGGGCTAACTATTATCAACAAAACAGTTTACATCAATGTCTATATTGTGTCCCAAAGGGGCCAATGTCTGAATTTCAAATATCAACTTGGTTTCCAATTGAGAAACCTCTCTATGCTTGTTGGTTCCCCTCCAGTGAGGGTGGATCATATCAATGCCCATGAATTTCAAGGATGAAGGATCCCTGCCATGATGATACCTATAGTGTTTGGAGAGGGAGTGTTCCTTAAGGCCTTTATTAATGTTATAGACATATTCCCTAAGTCTCCTAGTAGTGCGACCTATGTACTGTTTACAACATGGACATTCTAACAGATAAACAACAAACCGAATGTTGCATGATATAAAGGTGGAAATGTCATATTGTTTGCTGCTAGAAAATGACACAAAGGAATCAGATTTCCTTTTCCGTATTCCATTGCACCAGCAAATAACACACTTGTTGCAGGTAAAGAATCCTTTCATATTAGAAAAAAAGGATGCAGTAATAGGAGGGTCCAAGATGTTAGGGGCTATTTTATTCCTAAGAGAAATGGCTCTCCGAAAGGTAATTTCTGGCAACTTGTTCCATGGTGGGATTTAGTACCGTTTCATCATAACCCTTTTCAAGAAATCTGTATTTTAAGATTGTGGCCTGAGTGTAAAATGTATCTGGATCTGCACAATTTCTCCTTACCCTCGAAAAATTGTCCTTGCGGGATATTGGATAACCAGAATGGGTGATGGCAGCTATCAGTTGGAATATAGCTTCTGCGATGTGTTTCCGGCGTAGTGGCCAGGTGGGGTCTATGTATCACATCTGGTGGCAATGTCCAATTGCAACCAGATTTTGGATTTACATGTTCAATTTTATCAATTCAGTGATGGGAGTAAATATTTGCAGATCCCCGGAGACAGCGCTCTTTCATAAATTTCCAGATAGTGTTCCTAAGAAATCCCATAAGCAGGGGCGGACTGACAACTCATGGGGCCCTCGGGCAATAGGGGATCATGGGGCCCTTGTGTCCTTGCCCAAACTAAAAAAAGCCTATGAAAAAGGTACCAGGGGCATCTCATGGGGCCCCCTACTGACCCCCGGCCCTCAGGAAGTGCCTGAGTTTCCAAATTATCCGCCCCTGCCCATAAGTTGATTACCTACATGTTTCTGGCAGCGAGAATTACTATAGCTAGATATTGGAAGCAATCGGTCAATCCGCTGCAATATGTTAAAAAAAAACTTAACTGGATTATGGTTAATGACAAACTCACCTGTATCCTGCACAACAGGTCGAAAAAATTTGATAACACGTGGAACCCGTGGATTCAATACATTGCTGTGCCTTAATGTCCCTCATCTTGACCTTCTCTTCCACTCTTTTCTTTGCTTTCGCTATTCCTTTTCCTCTATTCTACATTGTCCCTTTTATGTTGGTTTGGGCAAGTTACATTTAACCTTGATTTGTGGAGTAATATGCGCTTTGCCTCAACTGTCCATTGTTTTGTGACTTCGTTGTTATCGGTGTCTTATATTTGTATGGATGATAGAACATTGTTCATTTGTAATACTTGTTTTTTTTCTGTAAAATTATTCAATAAAAACTATTGGACAATAAAAAAAATTAAAAGGAAAAACAAATCCAACTGGGGTTTTATCCTTATTCCATTCAAAATGACAAAAAAAAAGTTTTGGTTTTAGATACTTTAATTCAACTTATTAATAGGACGTTTTCAGCACTATTATTTGTCATGATGCTGTGGCCCAATAATAAAAATTAAACAAGAAAGAAGAAACATTTGCGAAGATCTTTGCATACATAAAGCAAAGTGTACGTGGTAAGCTACTTTCTCTGTAGTGCACTGGCTTGTAGGAACAATGCTCAAGCCTCAACATTTTCTACTCCAAGGAAAAGTTTTTTAAAGCTGAACTCTGGCCCTTACTCAATGTGTATAAATAAAATTACAAACAATAGTGCCGTGCTCCTAAAACTATTATAACATGTAATGTTAGTGGCTCACAAGTTTTTTAAAAAAAACACCCTTTTTATATTTAATGAACTCTGGCCCTACCTTTAGTCTCACACAGTTGTACAGTCTCCTCTCCTGCACTCCATACATCAGTGAATAAACCTTTCAAAGTAAGTGGAACTCTTTTCTGGGAAGCCTCTTTAAAGAGACTCCCTAGCAACCCCTTTGCCAACTATTAACCTGCCAAAACAAATTTAACTCAATGTTGGCCTTAAAGGGTGCCTCCATCCCTTGGTCAGGAAATGCACTCCATGTGTTGCTGGACACCACCACCTTATCTCTGATGTCAACTGCTCAAGCATCTATTGACCTCTCAAGTAACGCACGTGCAGTGCAAGCCCTTCTAAACGCATGTTCAAGATAGACAGTAGGAGAGTGTGCTGGAAGCAAGGAGGAAGAGACTGTAAACACTATTGGTTGGTGAACACTTTTTTTGCTCCTCTTCTCTCATTTAGAAGTGGTAGCAGGGTCTCTTTAAAAAGAATATATAGTTGTTTCGATGTTTACATACACTCACCGACCACTTTATTAGGTACACCTGTTCAATTGCTTGGTAAAACAAATTGCTAATCAGCCAATCACATGGCAGCAACTCAGTGCATTTAGGCATCTAGATGTGGTGAAGATGATTTGCTGAAGTTCTAACCTGAGCATCGGAAAGGGGGAAGAAAGGGAATTTAGGTGTCTTTGAACGTGACATGGTTCTCGCTGCCAGACAGGTTGGTCTTGAGTATTTCAAAAACTGCAGATCTACTGGGATTTTCACACACAACCATCTCCAGGGTTTACAGAGAATGGTCCGAAAAACAGAAAATATCCACTGAGTGGCAGTTGTGTGGACAAAAATGCCTTGTTGATGTCAGAGGAGAATAGGTAGACTGGTTTGAGATGATAGAAAGGCAACAGTAACTCAAATAACCACTCGTTACAAGCAAGGTATGCAGAATACCATCTCTAAAATGCACAACACGTCGAACCTTGAAGCAGATGGGCTACAGCAGCAGAAGATCCCACTGGATGCTACTCAGGAAATGGAGGCTACAATTCGCACAGGCTCACCAAAATTGGACAATAGAAGATTGGAAAAACATTGCCTGGTCTGATGAGTCTCGATTTCCCTTCAGTCTTCACCATGTCTAGATGCCTAAATGCATTGAGCTTCTGCCATGTGATTGGCCGATTAACAATTTGTGTTACCAAGCAATTGAACAGGTGTACCTAATAAAGTGGCCGTTGAGTGTATATACATATACATGCATACTCACAGATTAGCTTCCTACTTTGCAGTACTATAGCATAGTTGTACTTTACTGCTCACAATGCAACTCTCAGCTGACCGACTGAAAATAATGCATTCCCTGTCATTACCTTATGGTAAACACAGCAATAATAACTAAAGTATGTAAAGCCACTGAAAATATACTATACATTCCCTTTACTATATGTACAAATTTAGGGACTGTTTTGTATTTTTCTACATTTCATATTTCTTTTTAAATGACAAAGCTTACTTTGCCTTTTTGTTGTTTACACCATCAACAATTTGTCTGTGCTTCACAAACACAAGGTTCTAATACTCTGTGATGCCCATAATCCTATCAGATCTGACCTGGTTCTTCTCATCTTGGATTATCTCCAGCACCGCTGTCAGCTGCTCCTCCTCTAGGCACTTCTGACAAGTCACCAGAAACACATTTGTGTCTTCTTCTTTCAGATCATCTTCTGAAAGGTTTTGCTGAAAAAAAAAAAAGAACATTATTTATACATTACATGGGAATTACTTTTTCTTGCCACCAATACCCAATATAGTGCTTTAATATCAGTCCCTGCTTGAGTGGAATGCACAGTCTATATCCTCGAAAATCAGATTATCTTGTATTGTAAGCAGAGCTGTACGAAAGTAAAAAAAAAGAATGCATGGTTTCCATGTATTTAGAGACCTAGGTACCTTGTACTATACTCTACAAGGCAACAATGCTGACCACTTAATATCTGTACTAAAAATGAGAAAAACACAGGGATTACTTGCTCTTTTATAACTTTGAAGCTCGTACACTTATTCAGAAATTTAAAATGTTTAAATTACAGTTTACCATGATTTTTTATACTAGGCCCTGTATCTCTGTAATCTTCACATCATCATCGTGTCTGTTTGTAACCTGTTATGTTGTATACTCTACCAAGGTCACCAATTTATGTTTACTGTATGCTCTACTGTAAAGTAACATTGAACATGATGTCTATTAAGAGCTGACGTTCCATAGCTCCAGTACTTATGGATGCACTGTTGGCCACAGAAAGGTATGGAATGGCTGGTATGCGTCTAGACACAAAAATCATGAAGGATACTCATATGGAAGAAAAATATATTTGAAATATATTTAAAAATGTTCTTCCCAAATATATTGATATATATTTGAAATGCTATAATTTTGGCCATATTCAATATATTTCAAAATATATTTCAATAAATATATATATACACACACACACATATACACACATATTTATACATACACTAATATATTATATATATATATATATATATATATATATATATACACAGTCAGGTCCATAAATATTGGGACATCGACACAATTCTAACATTTTTGGCTATATACACCACCACAATGGATTTGAAATGAAACGAACAAGATGTGCTTTAACTGCAGACTGTCAGCTTTAATTCGAGGGTATTTACATCCAAATCAGGTGAACGGTGTAGGAATTACAACAGTTTGCATATGTGCCTCCCACTTGTTAAGGGACCAAAAGTAATGGGACAGAATAATAATCATAAATCAAACTTTCACTTTTTAATACTTGGTTGCAAATCCTTTGCAGTCAATTACAGCCTGAACTCTGGAATGCATAGACATCACCAGATGCTGGGTTTCATCCCTGGTGATGCTCTGCCTGGCCTCTGCTGCAACTGTCTTCAGTTCCTGCTTGTTCTTGGGGCATTTTCCCTTCAGTTTTGTCTTCAGCAAGTGAAATGCATGCTCAATCGGATTCAGGTCAGGTGATTGACTTGGCCATTGCATAACATTCCACTTCTTTCCCTTAAAAAACTCTTTGGTTGCTTTTGCAGTATGCTTTGGGTCATTGTCCATCTGCACTGTGAAGCGGCGTCCAATGAGTTGTGAAGCATTTGGCTGAATATGAGCAGATAATATTGCCCGAAACACTTCAGAATTCATCCTGCTGCTTTTGTCAGCAGTCACATCAATAAATACAAGAGAACCAGTTCCATTGGCAGCCATACATGCCCACGCCATGACACTGCCACCACCATGTTTCACTGATGAGGTGGTATGCTTAGGATCATGAGCAGTTCCTTTCCTTCTCCATACTCTTCTCTTCCCATCACTCTGGTACAAGTTGATCTTGGTCTCATCTGTCCATAGGATGTTGTTCCAGAACTGTGAAGGCTTTTTTAGATGTCGTTTGGCAAACTCTAATCTGGCCTTCCTGTTTTTGAGGCTCACCAATGGTTTACATCTTGTGGTGAACCCTCTGTATTCACTCTGGTGAAGTCTTCTCTTGATTGTTGACTTTGACACACATACACCTACCTCCTGGAGAGTGTTCTTGATCTGGCCAACTGTTGTGAAGGGTGTTTGCTTCACCAGGGAAAGAATTCTTTGGTCAGCCACCACAGTTGTTTTCCGTGGTCTTCCGGGTCTTTTGGTGTTGCTGAGCTCACCGGTGCGTTCCTTCTTTTTAAGAATGTTCCAAACAGTTGTTTTGGCCACTCCTAATGTTTTTGCTATCTCTCTGATGGGTTTGTTTTGTTTTTTCAGCCTAATGATGGCTTGCTTCCCTGATAGTGACAGCTCTTTGGATCTCATCTTGAGAGTTGACAGCAACAGATTCCAAATGCAAATAGCACACCTGAAATGAACTCTGGACCTTTTATCTGCTCATTGTAATTGGGAAAATGAGGGAATAACACACACCTGACCATGGAACAGCTGAGAAGCCAATTGTCCCATTACTTTTGGTCCCTTAACAAGTGGGAGGCACATATGCAAACTGTTGTAATTCCTACACCTGATCACCTGATTTGGATGTAAATACCTTCAAATTAAAGCTGACAGTCTGCAGTTAAAGTACATCTTGTTCCTTTCATTTCAAATCCATTGTGGTGGTGTATAGAGCCAAAAATGTTAGAATTGTGTCGATGTTCCAATATTTATGGACCTGACTGTATATGTATGTATATATATATATATATATATATATATATATATATATATATATATATATATATATATATACACATACAAACACTGCATGTTGAAATGTGTTTTTATTACAAAATATATGAAAAATATTTTTAAAAATGTATTTCAAATATACTTATTATTTTTAAAAATATATATATTTTAAAATATATTCTTCAGATTTTTTTTAATAAAAGAAAAAGTCACTTTAACATATATTTTACATATATCTGTAAATGTATTCCAAAAATGTAGATTTGCATTTTTAAACACATACAGTACATTTCAACGCGCAATATATATTGTGACAGTATGAACGGCGAGGTGATAGATGGACGCTATGGGGTTTATTTACTAAACCTGGTTGACTCAGAATCTTGTCCACTTCTGCATGAACCAATCAGCTTCCAGGTTTTATTGCTGAAGCTTAACTGAACATGCTAAGGTTAGAAGCTGATTGGCTACCATGCACAGGTGCCCAAGATTCTGAGTCAACCAGTTTTAGTAAATCTCCTATTATGTGTCACCTGGCATGCGATCATACTTTGAAGTGTAAGGTGGTTCCAGACTGGATTTTGTGCTCCACTGATGACCACCAGCAGGTGGTATAAATAAGGCAGGGCTGGAGCAAGGAGCTGCTCGTGGCCTGGGACTCAGAAAGCCATTTCTGAGAGAGCTGTGCATGAAGGTGTGTGTTATAACAACAAGAAAAAGGTTTGCTTATTGTTTTGGTTTTGGGTGACAGGGAGAAGCCCTTCACCTGTGAGAGAGGAAATGTTCTATGTTTAGTTAGTGCCTGGATGGGAAGGGTTTATTTTGCTGTTTTGTTTGTTTTGATATTTTTGCAAACCTTGATTAAACTGACAACCAGTCAGATTTTAAAGAAAGCCTGCTGTGCGGTCTACCTTTTTCCCAGGGAAGGAGATCCCCCACCTGAGCTAACCCCAATATGACAAATATTTTTAAAAATACATTTCAAATATACTGTACTGTATGTCTTTAAAAATACAAATCTACATTTTTGAAATACATTTACAAATATGTGTAAAAATATATGTTAAAATGAATTTTTTATATGTTAAAAAAAATCTGAAAAATATATTTTAAAAAATATATATTTTTAAAAATAATAGGTATATTTGAAATTTATTTTTAAAAATATCTTTCATATATTTGCAAAACCTAGCTATATTACTGTATACTTCTTGTTTCTTCATTCTGGGACCATATGATGTATATACATTCATCCCAAACACAGGTTACACCAAACACAATAGTGGAACTGTGTCAGGGACTGCTCACATGGGAGCCATCATGCATTTACCATACAAGCAATAAACATACAGTGGGGATCGAAAGTTTGGGCACCCCAGCTAAAACTTTGTATTATTGTGCATAAAGAAGCCAAGGAAAGATGGAAAAATCTCCAAAAGGCATCAAATTACAGATTAGACATTCTTATAATATGTCAACAAAAGTTAGATTTTATTTCCATCATTTACACTTTCAAAGTAACAGAACACAAAAAAATGGCGTCTGCAAAAGTTTGGGCACCCTGCAGAATTTATAGCATGCACTGCCCCCTTTGCAAAGCTGAGACCTGCCAGTGTCATGGATTGTTCTCAATCATCATCTGGGAAGACCAGGTGATGTCAATCTCAAAGGTTTTAAATGCCCAGACTCATCTGCCCTTGCCCCAACAATCAGCACCATGGGTTCTTCTAAGCAGTTGTCTAGAAAACTGAAACTGAAAATAGTTGACGCTCACAAAGCTGGAGAAGGCTATAGGAAGATAGCAAAGCGTTTTCAGATGTCAATATCCTCTGTTCGGAATGTAATTAAGAAATGGCAGTCATCAGGAACAGTGGAAGTTAAAGCAAGATCTGGAAGACCAAAAAAAATATCAGACAGAACAGCTCACAGGATTGTGAGAAAAACAATTCAAAACCCACGTTTGACTGCACGATCCCTCCAGAAAGATCTGGCAGACACTGGAGTTGTGGTACACTATTCCACTATAAAGAGATACTTGTACAAATATGGTCTTCATGGAAGAGTCATCAGAAGAAAACCTCTTCTACGTCCTCACCACAAAAATCACCGTTTAAACTTTGCAAATGAACATATAGACAAGCCTGATGCATTTTGGAAACAAGTTCTGTGGACCGATGAGGTTAAAATTGAACTTTTTGGCCGGAATGAGCAAAGGTACGTTTGGAGAAGAAGGGGCACAGAATTTAATGAAAAGAACCTCTGTCCAACTGTTAAGCATGGGGTTGGATCAATCATGCTTTGGGGTTGTGTTGCAGCCAGTGGCACAGGGAACATCTCACGAGTAGAAGGAAAGATGGATTCAATAAAATTTCAGCAAATTTTGGATGGTAACTTGATGCCATCTGTGAAAAAGCTGAAGTTAAAGAGAGACTGGCTTCTACAAATGGATAATGATCCTAAACACACCTCGAAATCCACGGGGGATTACATCAAGAGGCGTAAACTGAAGGTTTTGCCATGGCCTTCACAATCTCCTGACCTCAACATAATTGAAAATCTATGGATAGACCTTAAAAGAGCAGTACGTGACAGACAGCCCAGAAATCTCAAAGAACTGGAAGACTTTTGTAAGGAACAATGGGTAAAGATACCTCAAACAAGAATTGAAAGACTCTTGGCTGGCTGCAAAAAGCGTTTACAGGCTGTGATACTTGCCAAAGGGAGCAGTACAAGATATTAACTCTGCAGGGTGCCCAAACTTTTGCAGACGCCATTTTTTTGTTTTCTGTTATTTTGAAAGTGTAAATGATGGAAATAAAATCTAACTTTTGTTGACATATTATAAGAATGTCTAATCTGTAATTTGATGCCTTTTGGAGATTTTTCCATCTTTCCTTGGCTTCTTTATGCACATTAATACAAATTTTTAGCTGGGGTGCCCAAACTTTCGATCCCCACTGTATATCTGTGACAGCTACTGTGGAGCAGTTGCTGTAAGGCGAATGCACTGGAAAACAAAATCACATGTTTGTGTCCACCTCTTTTGCCCCTTTTTCTACTATACATTTTATTGGAAAAGACAACTGTAATCCATATTTTAATATAAAACACTATGCCGCGCTTCCATCTACAACATTTCCATCATAATCATTCAGTGATTAACCTAACACTAATATATAAACAAAATATACCTAAATAATTTGCTTTCAAATAAAATGTCCCTTAAATTCATATAGTCCTTCAAAAAATCATCTTATGACACATCTGTGAATGTTCCATCCGTCCATTCAAATCTTCTCCCAAAATTTGTGCACCATTTATAAGCTGGGGTCCCTTGTTCCCAAAGGGTTGAATGCTGAATTTAATTTGACGTGTTTTTTAAGCAAATATTAACACATCTACATAGATAGGTAGATGTGTATATATATTTATAGGTAGTTCCTTATAGGCATCTGTAAAGATTAGAAAATTAATATATATGTCAGAAAGTCAATATAATACTACTATTTAGGGGTTCAGTCACATAATAAATATAAAGGGGTTATATTTTAGATTCGTAAGCAATGGGATGATTGCGGATTAGGTCTTCTATTTTAATTATATATGTAATTTTTATACATTTATCTTATTTATGTAATTCCTGTATTTGTATATAATTTTTGGAGGTGGCATTGGGATTATGAATATTTAAATATTTAACCATGCACAGTGTTTAAAGGTCCACATTAATATGGCCGCTAGATATAGAGTGTGGGTATAAAATGAAATGAGGAGAGACTACTGGAATATGGCCGCAGGCACTACTATATATACGAATGGAGCGGCGTGGCATCCAATCATAACCCCTGAGGAAGCCATGTGACCCTGTGGCATAACGCGTAAGGGAGGGGCTTGATGACATCATGGCGCTCACGGTACCAGGCAGAGAGGATTCAGTAACACGCTGACAATATCATATCAGTATCAATTCTGACAAGCTGAATATATCTGGTGTGAATGAGCACCAAAAGCATGTGAGTGGCTCATTTGTATGCTTTTTTAAATAAAGGTTTTGTAGCGATAAAGCACTATGTTTTGCTTACTTTGACATTTATGCTGAGCAGTGGAATGTTGAGGAGATGGTCTACAATACAGGAAAAAAGATACTTCAGGATATACCTCTACTTAGTCTATTTAAAGGGACACAAGCGATATTTGACCAAACATTGTATATGTGAGATCACATCGGGTGTATTGTGATGGTGCACAAATTTTGGGAGAAGATTTGAATGGATGGATGGAACATTCACAGATGTGTCATAAGATGATTTTTTTGAAGGATTATGTGAATTGAAGGGACATTTTTTGAAAGCATGTGGTCTATGTATATTTTGTTTACATATTAGTTTAATCTCAGAATGATTATGATGGAAATGTTATAGATGGAAGCACGGCATAGTGTTTTATATTAGGTTTGTGGCACATTAATAGGAGTATGTATAGTATGTGAGCTGCTTCCAAAAACAGGTACCCATAGGTTTGGAACCACTTTCATTTTATATATGTTTAACATATTTCATTGCAGACTGCTCGCAAGAGTCTATTGGTTTATTGTAATCCATATTTTAATTATGACTTTTGTAAATATAATGAATATTACAGTGGAAACTGTTGGATCTCTTTTTACTCAGCTCATGTTCATTAGATGAACTGTATATGAAATATCACCAAACTGCAATTTAAAACTTAAAACAAATATATCATCAGATTATGTGACAGAATAATGTTAAGTCTAACCAATAAAAGTTTTATTCCCACATGGTGGAGTGATTGTTAAAAGTTATTTTCAGTGGCACACCTGACACACCCTGAGTTAAAGAATATGATATGGGCTTTGATCATAGCACTGCTGAAAACCTCAGAACGTTGTCAATGTGTATTTAGAAGCCACACCATATGTGATCATGATGTCCTTAAGGCCAAGAAATGTGGATATTACTGAAGGCCCTGAAATACGGACAATATTGAAAGCCATGAGATACAGATATTAACAAATGCCCCTAAATACAGACTTCAACTAAGGCCCTAACAAACCGACATTAACAAAGGCCCTGAAATATGGACAATATAGAGGATCATGAAATATAGACATTATCAAAGACCCTGAAATATGGATGCTATGGACCACAGCTGTCAAACACAAGGCCTCTGGGCCAAATCTGGCCTTGCCAAGTCAGTTTATGTGGCCCTCCTGCAGCTGTGGCATGACCCTTGTCTCTGCCCCCACCTTGTCTAAGCAGTTTGGAACAGAGAGGAGGACAAATCTCCTCCACCAGCTCCTGTACTGCTCTGTGAAGCTGCGGAGAGGCTCATCTCAGCAGCTGGCAGCAGAGAGGATGACAGAATGCCTCCTGAAGATTCTGTGCAGCCACAGCACCCCTCTTCTCCACCTCCTCTGGTCTCAGACTCCTGCAGCTGACTCCAGCCCTCCCCTGGTCCTCCTCCAGACTCTGAACTTTCTGCTTCCCAGCTCTGTCCCCAGCTACTTCCTTGCAGCAGCACAAAGGTGGGGGTGCATTATGATGCAAGAGAGGGTGGGGACTCTTGACTTCTGAAGGTGGGGGAGAGAATGATCTGGACATCTAGTCTTACAGATACAACCAGCCCTTTGAGGGCAATCATAAAGTTGATGTGGCCAATGATTAAATTTATTTTGACACCCCTGCTAAAGAAGGTCATGAAATATGGACATTACTGAAGGCTCTGATGTACAAATGTCTAAACTCTAAAATGTAAACAGTATAAAACAGTGGTCTGCAATCTGAAGCCCTTTGCTTTAGACATTATTGAAGACCCTGAAATATGGACAGTATAGACCATCATGAAATATAGACTGTATTGAAGGTCTAGAAAGGACAGAATAAAAAGATCATAAATTATGGACAGAACAGATAATAGCGCTACGATTAGCTACTCAGAAAATTTATAGAATCCACAACTTTTACATTTGAATGTGACTAAAGTTGGCATTACTTACAAATTTCTGAATTAGGACTTGAAGATCAGTTGCCATTGCACCCTGAAGTTACTGGTACTGAAGATGCTAAGGGAATCTGTTAATAAAAAGAGAAGGTCAGATATAGACTGAGATCTTACAAAACCATTATCTTCTAATTTTCATATATAAATTAAAAAGAAAAACAGAGTAAGGGCTCATGTACACGGGGCGTTTGGAAATGTCTTCTGAACGATGGAAACTGGCTTCTGGAAAACGTAGGTTAAAAAACATTAGTTTAGCCACTTTTGCATACCGCGTTTAGAAGCGTTTTTAAAAGATAACCTCAGGAGACCTTCCCAAATGCCCAGAATGCACTGAAAAACAGTAAAAAAATAACTATTTCAGACATTTTGAGAGAACAGAAGCAGAGAGAGCAGTATGTGTTGAGATGACCTGTCTTTTCTGGTTGTATTCACTATGGATCCCATCATGAGCATAATGCGGCACGTTCTACCATTTTTTCCTTCACGTGAAACCTGCAACTGACTGCGCTGGTGTACCAGGTCCATTTGAATACATGGAAAACACTTTGCATGCATTTCTGATGATGAAAAAAGCTCTGGACAGCATCTGGACATGGAACAGCTAAAAAACGCTTCTAAACGCAAACGCTTATAAACGCGGTTAACTGCGCTTACAAGCGTTTGAAACGCCGGTAAAATCTACTCCTGAACACAAGTTTGGTGCGTTCAAAAAAACGACTGTAAACGACGATGTGTACATGGACACATAGGAAAACATTAGGCAAATTTCAGGGGCTGCTGAAAAAAATTGCAAAAAAGCTCCTAAACGTGAGTTTATCAGCTGCAGTGTACATGAGCCCTAAAGCTTCCAGGAAAATGATTAGAATCAAGTTTTACTGCCATCGGTCTCCTTTTAGTGGAGGAAAATAAGGTTTGCTTGTAAAGCAACCTTCCACTGATGAGGAACCACTGCATGAAACCTACACTTGCACTTCCAGGAATGTTGATCTCCTGTAGCATTCACTGGTTTCTCTCACTGACCTCAGAACAGGAAATGAGGGGTAATCTCCCCAATTCATGTCTATAAGACAGGTGCCAGACAAAACAGGAAGTAAAGGAAAATCCAACACGTGGGGCTATAAACAGAATAAAAACACATTAGAATGTGGAGAGTTTTGAACCTCTGTTAGGAAATCTCTTAAGCATGGACACAGACAGCATTTACAGACAGAATTTAAAACCTTTCAAAGGCCTCACACACATGGATGATTTTGGGCATCTGGCATATTTTTTTCAATTGAACACAGTTGCAGTGCACAGTCCCCCATTGCAATGGATAACTGTATGTGGATATACACCCTGTTCCAAATTATTATGCAAATTCTATTTAAGTGTCACAAAGATTAAATATTTTGTTTTTCAGTTTAACTCATGGATGGCATTGTGTGTCAGGGCTCTTTTGATCACTGAAAACAATCTCAGACACCTTTGATAATTAGATTGGCCGGTGAGCCCAATTTAAGGAAATACTACTAAAGGACGGTGTTCCACATTATTAAGCAGAGCACCATTTTCAAGCAATATGGGGAAGAAAAAGGATCTCTCTGCTGCCGAAAAGAGTGAAATAGTTCAATGCCTTGGACGAGGTATGAAAACATTAGATATTTCACGAAAACCTAAGCGTGATCATCGCACTATTAAGAGATTTGTAGCTGATTCAGAGCACAGACGGGTTCGTGCAGATAAAGGCACATTGAGGAAGATTTCTGCCAGATCCATGCATCGGATCAAGAGAGCAGCTGCTAAAATACCATTACATAGCAGCAAACAGATATTTGAAGCTGCTGGTGCCTCTGGAGTCCCACGGACATCAAGGTGTAGAGTCCTCCAGTCTTGCAACTGTGCATAAACCTTCTATTCGGCCACCACTAACCAATTCTCACAAGCAGAAACGGCTGCATTGGGCAGAAAAATACACGAAGACTAATTTTCAAACAGTCCTGTTCACTGATGAGTGCCGTGCAACCCTGGATGGTCCAGATGGATGGAGTAGTGAATGGTTGGTGGACGGCCACCCTGTTCCAACAAGGCTGCGACGTCAGCATGGCGGTGGTGGAGTCATGTTTTGGCCGGAATCATGGGAACAGAGCTGGTCGGCCCCTTTAGGGTGCCCGAAGGTGTAAAGATGACCTCTGCAAAATATGTGGAGTTTATGACTGACCACTTTCTTCCCTGGTACAGAAGGAAGAACTATGCTATGGGGATAAAAGGAGAGAAGGCCATGGTGTGGCCTCCATCCTCCCCTGACCTCAATCCTATTGAGAACCTTTGGAGCATCCTCAAGCAAAAGATCTATGAGGATGGGAGGCAGTTTACATCGAAACAGCAGCTCTGGGAGGCTATTCTGACATCTGGCAAACAAATTCAAGCAGAAACTGTCCAAAAACTCACAAGTTCAATGGATGCAAGACTTGTGAAGCTGCTATCAAATAAGGGGTCCTATGTTAAAATGTAACGTGACCTGTTAATGTTCTGTCCCCACATGAAGGCGAATGAAGGTATATCTGATAATGGCTGTGTAACGTCCTACCTTCGTATCCAAGCAGTGGAGCAGACCGGACCGGCAGATGTTCAGGTTAGATGGATCCAAACGTATACACGGGAATGAAATCAGCGTGGGTTTATTTGGTCCAAAATACAGCGACAAACAGTGATACAATACTGTAAGGTAGTAGAGGTATTGATGCTGTCCTGTGATATCTTTCCTGAGGCTAACTGCTGGTCAAAAACTGATGCCTTCACAAGCCCAGGGTATTGAATGTCCTGTCACACAGCTATATAGCAGATAAAATGGCTGCAGGAAGTGACCAGAACCAAGGCTTGCCTAAAACCACACCCAGCAGAGAAAACACTTACTAGCTATAACAGAGGCATGCAGCATGCAAATTCTGGCCAGCAGATGGCAGCAACAGATCAAGACATAGAAACAAACATGGTGAAATAAGAATTGGTGATACAATGCACAGTTAAATAACAAATATGAGGGGAACAGCGCACTCCCCGTCTGAAATTCCATAAGGGATTTCACTATGACGAATGTCCATAAAATATAAAACAACCTGTAACAAAGAACATGTTAGAATGCAATAAACATAACAATATAGTAGATTCCGAGTTGGAATAGAGAAGAACCACAAAGTTCAAGTTCAGGAGAGTTCACCCAGCAGGAATGTTCTCGATGGGTAGTATCAAAATGAGTTCGTTAATTGGCCTTGCGAATATTTTAAGCTCACCCTTTCTGAAGATCTTCAACTCCACTTTACGGACCTTGCCATCCTTGCTAGGAAGAACCTTTGTAATTAGTCCCATAGGCCAGTCAATCCGTACGGTATGTTGCTCCTTCATTAACACGAGGTCGCCTTCTTTTAGGTTTGGTTTGTGGTGTTGCCACTTTCTTCTTCCTTGAAGAATATTGAGATACTCCTTTCGCCACCTGTTCCAGAAGTAATCAGCTAGGTATTGTACACGTTTCCAGTGTTTTTGGTAGATATTCGCATGAGTAAATTCTCCACTAGGCAATAGCGTAATCTCAGTTTTTTGGGTAAGTAGGATAGCTGGAGTCAGTACGGCTGGTGTTTCAGGATCCATAGATACTGGCACGAGGGGTCTAGAATTGATGATGGCTGAAACTTCAGCGAGAAGGGTGACTAGAGTCTCATGTGTAAGTCTTGAAGAGTTTACATCCATCAACATAGAATTCAAGATGTTGCGTGAGATCCCGATCATTCTCTCCCAGGAGCCCCCCATGTGGGAACTATGAGGAGGATTGAAAATCCAGGTGCAACCCTTTTCCGCCAAGTGATCTTGAATGGATTTGGTGTCTATGTTCATTTCTCTACAGGCTCCAATGAAGTTGCTTCCACGGTCAGACCTCAACTGTTTCACTGGTCCTCTGATTGCAAAGAACCGTCTTAAGGCATTAATAAGGCTGGATGTGTCCATGGATTCTATGACCTCTAAGTGAACGGCTCGCACACTCATGCAAGTAAATAGTACAGCCCAACGCTTACTGTTTGCGTGACCGCCACGGGTCCTGCGTGCGGACACCATCCATGGCCCGAAGACGTCTAGGCCAACGTAGGTGAAAGGCGGCTCTGTACATAGTCTGTCCGCAGGCAAATCAGCCATTTGTTGGTGTAGTTGTTTTCCTCTAGCTTTGCGACAGTGAACACAGTCATGCAGTACTTGGGCCACACGTCTTTTCATACCTATAATCCAAAGGCCAGCAGACCGTAACTTGCCCTCAGTGATTTGCCTGCCCTGGTGTTCAGTCTTTTTGTGGTAGTGTCGGATCAGCAAGACGGTGATATGGTGTTTGCTGGGAATGATGAGAGGATTTTGTTCTGCAACTCCTAGGTGGGCTTGATTCAAACGACCACCTACTCTGAGCAAGCCAAAACTGTCAATAACTGGATTTAAGTTGGCAAGAGGGCTTTTTATTGGAATCTGCTGTTTGTTGTATAAGCACTTCCATTCTACATTGAATTCCTCTTGTTGGACATGACGTATTATGAGGGACTCACTATGAGAGATGTTCTCCGCAGAGAAGGGTTTATGGCAGACGTGCCAACCGTGACAATCCTGATCTTTGTGAGTATTGTGATAACATTTCGCAATGTGCACTAACCTTGCGATAGTCCTGACGAGTCTCATCCAACTGGAGAAACGTTCAAAGCGCTGGCAACCGAGGCTGGAGGTTTGCTTTGTTCCAGTGACCAATGCACTAACTTCAGCGCGGATTTCTGGATCATTATCCGGATCCTGGATGCTGAAAACTTCCTGTACACATTCGTCCGCCTGTCTTAGCAGAAACTCCGGACCTGTAAGCCAAGTAGAGTTAGTAAAGGAACCTACAGACATAGGTCTAGTGGCATGATATACTCCGAATGAAGGCAAGTACCAGCACTCGTCGTTCTTCCTTAAGGATGGAGCTGGTTCTGCATGGTTGTTACGGAATATTTTATCCATAAAGGCAACGATGTGTTCTCTCATTTCAGGCTTGCTGTTCATGGTACGCTGAAGAGAGTTAAATCTAGACAGAGCTTGTTCCCGGTTGTTCGGGAGTCTTACCCTGGTAGCTCGGAAGGGTAATGGAGAAACCCAGTGATTGGTTTCGTCTTTAAAGAACTCACTGTCCATTATCTCGACAAATTCTCTGTCCTCTACTGACAAGGCTACTTTATCGTCGTCCTTGGTTGTATGAAAGACTGATCTCCCCAAGTTGTTGGCAAAGAGAGGAGTAATGACGTCAGGTAGTTGTACGAGGCCTGGAGACTTCTCTTTCACCTCATAGTGATGAGGACACGGCTTAATGCAAGTTGTGCGTCCATCTGCACGCACGTACGTTTTGAAGGAGTCAATTCCTGGTTGATTTAAGCATACATTTCCTATGATTACCCATCCCAAGTCCAGTCTCTGGGCATATGGCGCATAGTCAGGACCATTACACTGTTGACGCACCTTGTGTACCCTTAGATTGTCTCTGCCGAGCAGGAGTAGAATCTCGGCGTTGATGTCCATAGGTGGGATAACGTTGGCTAGATGCCTTAGGTGAGGTTGGTGAAATGCAGCTTCTGGGGTAGGAATCTCATCCCTATGGTTGGGTATTTGATCACATTCGATCAGCGTCGGTAAGGGTATTTCCGTATACCCACTGACAGGAGAAGCGATGAATCCTTGTGCTCTTCTGCCGCTAGTCTCTATGCGGCCCGAGCAGGTGTTTAAGGTATAGGGTTCGGATGGTCCTTTTATTCCAAAGGCTTCAAAGAATTTAGGACCTGCTAGGGACCGGTTGCTTTGGTCGTCAATGATGGCATACATTTTTACTGCCTTTCCTGGTAGTCCCTCTGGGTAGACCTTGATCAGGCATATTCGGGCACAACATTTCTCGCACTGGCCCTCCCCACATACATCCAAGCATGAGCAGGAAACAGCAGTCGCTGCATTAGCGTAATTTTGGGGCTCCCCGCCATGACTTGGAGCAGGACTGGTGGTGACGGCAGTGGGTGAATCTCTGGAGAGTGGGATTGGGTGCATAGCTGAGGCATGTCTTTCACTATGACACTCCTCACATTCGATGACAGATTTACAGTCCTTAGCCATGTGCTCCAATGAAGCGCAGCATCTGAAACATACCCCGAGCTCGGTGAGGATTTTCTTGCGCTCCTGTATGGTTTTGGATCTAAACCCTCTACATTTGTTCAGAGAGTGTGGTTTTTTATGAATGGGACATTCACGATTGAAGGTCTTATCTCCTGATGAGGTAGTGTACTGTTTACCCGTGGGTACTACGGGAGATGGTAGGTTAGTCTTTCTAACACTCACGCTGCTCTTGAAGTCTCTGTGTTTATGCACGACGCTTTCATACCTTGGTGATGATGTCGCTGAAGCTGTAGTGTTGAACTCCAGGAAGTCGAGGCTGGGGTCATTCCTCATCTGGGACTGTTCATCGATAAACCTACAGAAGTGAATAAATGGGGGAAAGGTGACGTCATGCTCTCTTTTGTACCTTGAGACTGATGCCGCCCACTTTTCTTGCAGACTGTATGGTAGCTTCACAACAATTGGGTTCACTCCATGAGCTGTATCCAGGTAGCACAGCCCGGACAGACGAGGGTCACCCTTGGCAAGCTCCAGTTCCATGAGCAGATCACTTAAATCCTGAAGCTTCTGGACATCCTTGAGATTGATCCTTGGAACGTTCTGCAGTCTCTTGAATAGGGCCTTCTCTATTGCTTCTGCACTGCCGAAGGTACGTTCGAGTCTCTGCCAGGCGGCAGCAAGACCTGCTTCTGCTTGTCCCACATAGACAGTTCTGAGGCTCTTGACACGATTTGTGGAGCCTGGGCCCAGCCATTTGATCAAGAGGTCAAACTCCTGCTCTGCGGTTAGGTTGAGGTTAGCGATAGCGGCCTTGAAGGTTGCCTTCCAAGCTCTGTAGCTCTCTGCACGGTCATCAAATTTTGAGAGACTGGTGTTGATTAGCTCTCTGCTCACCATAAACCTGGCAAACTCAGACATATCTGATTTCTCACTGCTTGTGGCCATGACGACTTGTGATGCCCCTGGGGCGTATGGGCTGCCTGGCGTAAAGGGGTGAGATGCTTCCGGGTAGAATGATGTAGCTGCAGGGTTGAGCTGTCGTTTAGCCTCTGTATATTGTGATGACTGCTGCTTGAGCTGTGGAGGTAGGCCAGAAAATGCCTGATAGCGATCTTGCTGTAACAACCGTCCTTGAGAGGGCACTTCCGGGTAACGGTTATTAGGTTGCTCGGGTGCTGTGGGTGGCACTGGTACCGCAGGTAGAGCTGACTTGCAGGTTTCAGTGTTCTCGGCTTGGACGGTACTGCAAACTGGGGGTGGCGCAGATACCTGATTCAGTACATAGTCACTGGTGCGGTCAACTGGATCATCTATCTCCTGTGGTAGCGAGCAGACTGGATCAAGACCTTGGCTCAATGCTTGCTCAAGTAGTCTTACTTTAGTTAATGCAATTTCCTCCTGCATCTCTGATTCAAAAATCTTTATTCGAGCCTCTGCTTCTGCCCTCTTGGCCTCTGCCCTCTTGGCCTCTGCTTCTGCCTCTGCCCTCTTGGCCTCTGCTTCTGCCTCTGCCCTCTTGGCCTCTGCTCTTGCAAGAGCTTCTTTTTCTGTGAAGGAGCGTCTCGCTTTGGATTGCTCTGCGTTTATGCGGGCCTCTAGTAATCTGTCGCTCAAGGCTGAGCTTCTTGAGCACGATGATTTGTATGACCGAGAGGAATGTTTAGATGAATTTGATCTGTGCGATCTAGTTTCTTGCAAATGCGAGATACGGAGTTCCGCTTTACTTTTAACATCCAGCACCATGACGTCTCTTTGTCTGTCTATTGATTCTGCCTTGCTCAGTTCTGATAGGGCTTCATCGATATTAGAGTCTTTTAGAAAGGTTATATACCTTGTGGACAGTCTCTTGTATCTTTCTTGAGCTGTGTCCAGCCGCCCGATGGCAACTTGTAAACTTGTGGCATCACCTGAGGAGGATTTAAGTCCGGAAATGAGGGAGGAAACTCGTTCCCATTGCTCCTCCAGGTTATCACATAGCTCATCTTTCGTGGTGTGATAATTTTCAATGACCTTTACTGTCGGTTTGAGAGAGCGTCTTGGTCGCACGACTTGTTCTGCTGGAAGTGTGGATTCTGTTCCCTGCCCTTCATAATGATCAGTATCAGGTTGCATTTGCTTTAGCTCATCACTGGGGAACTGTGCAAAGTCCTTTTCGGCCATTTTGACTTAAGGTGCGCTGTCTCTTTAAGAAAATGAACTTTTGAATTGGACACTGAAAATCGCAGTACGGCTCCGATAGGGCACGTTGATAAAATTTCTAATATGCTTAGAGTGAATTGTAGGGTTTTGCGGCGGCCACGGCAGTGTAAGGAACGTGCATAAACAGTACTTCTATTATGCGAGGAAAGGTTAATATAGGATGTAAATAATGGCTTGGCGAGTTGTGGAGGACTTCCAGGCAAGAGTATAGATACTGCGAATGTGCAGTGCTTCCGCATAGGCTTGTGGAACATGCACTGTAGCCGGGCAGATTTGCTGCAAGTGGGCCTGTTGCTAGGGAGATTCCTGAGTGTGGTACTGGACTCTGAGGGAATCTGTAGCGGGGTATGGACTTTAAGGCAGTTTTTGACTGTTCTGTCCCCACATGAAGGCGAATGAAGGTATATCTGATAATGGCTGTGTAACTTCCTACCTTCGTATCCAAGCAGTGGAGCAGACCGGACCGGCAGATGTTCAGGTTAGATGGATCCAAACGTATACACGGGAATGAAATCAGCGTGGGTTTATTTGGTCCAAAATACAGCGACAAACAGTGATACAATACTGTAAGGTAGTAGAGGTATTGATGCTGTCCTGTGATATCTTTCCTGAGGCTAACTGCTGGTCAAAAACTGATGCCTTCACAAGCCCAGGGTATTGAATGTCCTGTCACACAGCTATATAGCAGATAAAATGGCTGCAGGAGGTGACCAGAACCAAGGCTTGCCTAAAACCACACCCAGCAGAGAAAACACTTACTAGCTATAACAGAGGCATGCAGCATGCAAATTCTGGCCAGCAGATGGCAGCAACAGATCAAGACATAGAAACAAACATGGTGAAATAAGAATTGGTGATACACCGCACAGTTAAATAACAAATATGAGGGGAACAGCACAGTTAAAATGTTTAAAAAGTTAAAATTTTGTTAAAAGTTTGATTGAAATAGCTTTTGATTTCACTAAATATGCTGCAAATACAACAAATGACAATTTTCAGTTCGTTACAACCTATAAAGTGTTTTGAAACTTACTGTGCGTAATAATTTGGAACAGTGCATTGTAAGTTTTTTAAGTTTAAAAAAAATACTGTTATCATTAGGTTTGTTCAATAAAATTTGAATTGTACTCTTAATAACTTATAGTTGATAACATGAGAATTATGCTGACTGTTATTTACATCAATTATTTAGATAAATGAGAAAAATATAATTTGCATAATAATTTGGAACAGGGTGTACACAATGCTTGCATAACGTCACACATGCACAGGGGTGTAAATCCCTGGACACATAATAGCCGTGATTTGCACTGTGTGTGAGTTTAGGCAAGCATTGTGAGCAAGTTGGCCTCGCTCAGAGCTATGCTTGAGAGACTTTATTTTATATTTATTATACCCATAGGGTTCTTAAAAATTATTTTTGTTCAGCTGTATTCTCATGAGAAAAACTGAGCGAACATTATTCCTAGGCATATAGCCAGCTGTGACCTTGATTGCCTACTGAGACATAGAAGTGTATTGTCCAACCGACTAACGTGATCCAATTCCTATGTCTAAGCTGTACTAACGCTGTTGTAACATTCACAATAGACAAGAGATCATTCTTGCAACGATTCTGTGTGCGTGTTTTCTCTCCCTGTGCACAGCAGGGATTAACATATTTTTCGCAGTATATACAGATTGCTTTTAACTTTAAAGCAGAGCTCCACACAAAAGGGGAAGCTCCGCTTTAAGGACTGCTCCCCTGCTCCCCATTAAGGATTGGCACCATTGAATTTGACAGGTACCCGATCCCACTTCCGGTCCAATCGCCTAGGCGATCGGAAACGGAAGGTGTCCTCCCTCCCTGTAGTCTTTTGGGACACGTGACAGGTCCCAGAAGACTACAGGAACATTTACGAAGTGCAGCGCTCCTTGCACATGCGCAGTGGGTACCCGGCTGTGAAGCCACAATCTATCACAGCCGGGTGCCCACAGTGAAGATGCCGGCCTCCTGGAATACAGGACGGCCGGTGAAACGAGCTGCGGGGGACACACCAAGGGACCGAGGGACAGGTAAGTGGCTGTTTTTTAAGAGTCAGCAGCTACAGTTTTTGTAGCTGCTGACTCTTATTTTTTGATAGGTTGAGTGGAACTCCGCTTTAACAATGGTGTATACTTGCATATGGCCATTTATTACTATGCATGGTTGTGTGCTGCAGCTGTGTCTGGACATGGAAATACACCTGCAATTTAGGTTGGATGCATATGACTTTCCTCACTCTATCCAAAAATAAAAGAACGATTTTGGAGTGGAGCTTTAAAGAAGAATTATGTGCTGATTTGCAATGAGTTCATTCCAACAAGGTGTATATCACCTCATTTTATTTATTTATTTCAGGTACTTATATAGCGCCATCAATTTACGCAGCACTTTACATATATATTTTACATTCACATCAGTCCCTAACCCTCAAGGGGAGTACAATCTAAGGTCCCTAACTCACATTCATACATACACATACTAGGGACAATTTAGACAGGAGCCAATTAACCTACCAGCATGTCTTTGGAGTATGGGAGGAAACCGGAGTACCCGGAGAAAACCCACGCAGGCACAGGGAGAATATACAAACTCCAGCCAGGAGGTGCCGTGGCTGGGATTCGAACCAACGACCCTAGTACTGCCAGGCGGCCCATTGACTCTTCTCTTTTATTCACATTTGACAGTTCCACTGAGTGCTGGGAATATAGCTATCACAATACTCCTGACACTCTGATAGGAAATATTCTCCAGCCACAGGCATTTTTACAGACTCTTAACGGGAAGTATAAGGCTGGCCATACATTAAACAATTTTCTTGAGAATTTTGCTTCAGATTTACCAAAAACCATATAATAGTTGGTCAAACCTAAACAACACTTTCAACTGTATCCAATTAGGCAGGCCCTTGCACTACGTAGTTGAGGGTAAATCTAAAGGAAATTGGACAGAAAATTGTATAATGTATGGCCAGCCTTAACATGGGTCGGCCATACATGGGTCGAATTTCGAAAATCTTTTCTAAGAATTTTCATTCAAATTTCACACCATTAGTGGGCCACAGAAACAGCCGATTTTTGTGAGAGCATCAAATTTGAGTGATCAGGTATGTTGGAAATTTTTGGAAAACCGAACAAATTTCTGATCAATGATGGGAGAATCGTGCAAGAACTATAACCAAAAAAAAATGAGAATGAGCTGTGACCTGGAAAGAAAAGAAAATTCCTGGCCACAAAATTTCTTTTCTGTAGCAACATGTGAAATTGAAGGCTTGGCTGGTCAAATTTTGAAACCAATGGGGGCACCATTGGGTTACAAAACGCACAAAATTTCCAATTTTCCAAAGAAAATTTTTTCGGAATTCGACCCATGTATGGCCTGCATAAGATACCTCTGGTCAGGTGTATAACATGCACAGCTCCAGCATGTTTGTGGTATGTTTCATTAGTTTCTACCTCCCATATACTAATTCAGGGAACAAAATTTCAAGTCCTGAGCTACTAGCCAGGCCTTAGGAGTTACTTACCACCAGTTGCTCCACCTAACTGCTACCCTGCCACGCCCCTAATCCCTCCCCAAAACATGCCCTTGTAAATTATCTCATTAAATGACACTGTTAAATGTTTTATCCAGAATAGTTACAGCAATTAATATATACCCTCCTCCACCTCCCCCCCCCATAACCATGTCCTCTATCCCCTTTTAAAAAAAAAAAAGAAAAAGGGGGGTGAGAGAGAAGGGAATGAGAGAAAAAGAGGGGGGGGGGAAGGGGGCAAAAAAGGGGGTGATTGGTATTTCTGCTACTCACAATTATGGCACCATCCTCCCATAATTTGAGGTACACATACACACAGACAAACAAGCACACACACACTAACACACATATACACAGATACACACACACGTCTCCCCTCTGGCTCTCTCAGCCTGTCACACTCCGTTTCTCAGCACTCCTGTTACAGACATTTCACCCCCTTCCTCCCACTGTTACATGCTGAGTTCTCACCAGTCTGTGGATTCTCCTCCTCCTTGGGCTCTGTCAGTCACTCTCTCCTCTCACCGGACCAGACTCGTAGCACGCTTGCACAATCCACCCTGCGGCCCTCCCCATCCTTTCAGGATCCTGTCATAGGACCTCCTAAGGACCCTGGGCCCTTGGGTAGTGTGTGAGTGCCTAAATGCCTGAAAGCTTATTCTGCCTTTGGTGCCATCACTCCGCTCCATATCCATCGGCTGTTTGATCAATCTGGCCCTCACCCCCGCCCCCATGTTATTTCCACTCGCGAAATGCGAGCAGGCGAGTGGAAATTTCAAGGCCTGTACTAATTTAATGACAGCTTACAGTGTTTCTAAAGTCTCAAGGTTTTTTACCTTAATGCATTCTATGTATTCAAGTTAAAAAACCTTCTGCAACCAGTTCCCCTCCCCTCCCAATACTTACCTGAGCCCGATCTTGAACCAGCGATGTGCACAAGACCATTGTCTCTCCTTGGTCTCTCTTGCCTCATTGGCTTAGATACAACTGACAAATGGCAAGCACAGCCAGTAAGCCAATGAGGAGAGAGGGGGGGGCTGAGCTGCAAATGGACATACAGACCACAGCTCAGGAGCAAGCCTGAATGAGTGCCCCCATAGCAAGCAGCCTTACCATTCCCCATCCTTGAACAAGCACTTGTTGTTATAGGATGACCCTGTCCCACCATTTTCTGATGGAGACTACAGCACACATGGGACAGGCATGGACCACTGATGTCACCAGGGATGAGCTCAGGCGTGTCTGGACATAAGTCTGAACCCATCTAAACTATCCCGCCAGGAAGCTGACACTATGGACAGCCAATCCCAAGCAGCGAGGACATTCTCCACCCCGCAGCTGTATCCACAAGGGGTGTTGATATGTGTGCCTGCAGGGCGGGGGATGTCCTCGCTGCCTATGATTGGCTGCTCACAGTGTCAGCTTCCTGGCGGGATAGTTTAGATGTGTTCAGACTGAGCTCCTCCATGGTTGTCGCCATCAGAACACCTACCATGAGAAATGCCAGGGAGCACATGTATGTCAAGAGGCTGCAGGTGATCAGCAGCACTGGAAATACTTTATGATACACATTGTATCCGCAAACTAAAAGTCATTCATTTCGTGTCTCCTCCTTATTATCACAATGGGGTTTATTTACTAAAGCTGGAGAGTCCAAACTCAGACTCCCTTCTGCATAGAAACCAATCAGCTTCTAACCTCAGCTTGTTCAATGAAGCTTTGGCAATGAAACCTGGAAGCTGATTGGTTTCTATGCAGAAGGGAGTCTGATTTTGGACTCTCCAGCTTTAGTAAATAAACCCCAATATGTCCTGAGAAGATCACAGGAAAAGGAATGACAAGCTTAACCCACAATTACCTTTCCTATCAGTAGAGATGGCTGCACTCCTCACCATGCATGGTGCCAGTCAGACAACAAAGCTCTGCTCCCTCCTATTCCCCGCACACATGGAAATGATGGCGATTGTACTGGACGCCTCTCCTCGGACACAAGCAGCACTGTCACAGCACATGCAGCACAGGCTGGGTATCACCCTGGAGCGCTTTGCGTTCCACCTCTCCATCTGCTTCCTGCTGCACATACGAGGCTTGGAACGCTTAGCCCGGTCTACTGCGCATGTCACGGCCGGTGCATGGAGACTTGGAACGCAGAGGCACGGAAGTCCAATACAGTTGTGTGAGAGCCATGGCGGAGAGGAGAAGCTCGGGGAAAGCTCGGAAGGCTCCCAGAAAGAGTCCAGGTGAGAGGTTCGCAATGTACTCGGGGTATCTTATTGTTGGCGGGGCATTGAACAGGCGTACCTCTACACTTCCCTGTAAGTCTTCTCCCGGCCTGTGCTGCTGCTGGACTTGTTAGTGCACCGTACAGTACAGGACCTTGGCGTGCATGGGAGCAGCATGGCCCTTTATTGTTTACTTCTGATTAATGGCAGTGCTCTTTGTGAGGCGGCCATAGTACTAAGGCCACAACTTCTTTTCTTAGTTTAGGATGGAGTGTGGACAGGTCAGAACCCTACTTGGGGATATAGGGAAATCAGTGGAGGTGGGGTACAACTGAAAGTGGTGCACATTTGGCATGGTTGTGGCACAACGCAGTGATCTGAAGAGTTTAAAGCTGAACTCCAGGTATGGATTGGATGGTACAGGACCTGGAAGATGGTGCCAATCGCTGGAGTGGTGCTGACTGCTACAGAGGAGTGCACTTGTCCTGTTTACCCCTTTAACCTGACATAGCATGTCCCCCCCCCCCCCCAAGCCAAGTAAAAGAACTTCCTGTGCTGCTGGAGCTTCCAGACCCATAAAGCCCCAAGACCATGTAAAATTATAGACTACAGCAGGCCAGCACCGTTATGTCATTTGCACATTAAAGTGGAACTTCACATTAAAAAGGGAGTTCTGCTGATTCTTCTCCTCCCCTCCTTTTCCACTTTTGGCAGGTACCTGCTTCCACTAGGTAAGGGGTAGGCAACCTACATTTCCCATGAGGCATTGCAAAGATTACAAAACTGACAGTTACAGCTATGACTTGCAGAGGCATGATGGAACTTGTAGTCCTGCGGCTCTCAGGTTGCCTACCCCTGCACTAGGTGAACCCAACAGAGGTTCTCCCCCCTCGCTCCCTGCTTGCAACCTCCTGGGGCACATCTCAGGTCCCAGGAGATTGTAGGAGTGTTCACAGAGCGCAGCATGGCTCCCTACAGTAAACAAGGCAGCACCAGGGACCAGCAAAGAACCAGCCCATGTGAGGACAGAGCAGGATCCATGGACTTGTGAGCATCTCTTTATTAAAAATCAGCATCTGCAGGATTTGTAGCTTCTGACTTTGTAATTTTTTTAAAACTGACTGAAGATTCTCTTTAAGAGGAGTTCTAGTCTTGTTAAAAAAAATAAAAGTCAGCCACTACAAATACTGTAGTGGCTGACTTTTAATATACAGACACTCACTAGCCCAGGGTTTCAGCACTGTCTTCACCTGGGCTGGTTCTTCTTTGGGTCCTCAGCACTGCCATGCTTACCGTGGGAAAACAGCTGTGACTTCCTGCTGTGCTTTCTGAATGGTCTTGCAGCCTCCTGTGACATGGGAGGATAGGGACCCAAGCTTCTGCTCTGCTCGCCTAGGCTCCCGAAAAAAAAAAATGGTGAGGGAGTAAGAAACGGAATATCAACTAAATAGGGATTTAAATAAAATACAATTCACTTATTACAGTTCAGTGCTCCCACTTATCCCATATTATTATTATTCATCCACATGTATAAAAAGGGTTCGTGATAACTGCTCATAAGATCAGAACTGGCCATGCATGTGTGTCAGAAATGTCAGAACAAAAAAAAAAATCACAGCATCTAGTGTATAATAAAGAATAATGCAAACTTAACCGGTCCAGTAACACAGTGGTGTTCTCTGTTAAAGTGGCTGTAAACCTCACAAATATGAAAAAAAGCATATCCCTCTATAGTGTGTAATGGTCTCAGTTAAGAGCACTAAGTGTAATTTCTGTCTGCTGCCTCATTCCTCTGCTATCTGAATGAGTCACTTCTGTCAAGTTTTCCTGACACCAAGAGAAAAAAGGTGACAGTGAGGGACCTCCAGCAGACTTACAGCCTCAGCTCTGTTCCTGTGTTCTGTTTGAAAGGGGGGGGGGTCTCTTCCCTCCAATCAGCTCTCAGAGCTCTCCTCACTGAGCTCTTCAGAGTGTAACTTCAGATCTCTGACCCATTTTTTTCTGAACTCTCAGACAAGCTTTAAAAATTCTGGACTTTGAACGAATGTAGAGAAGGCTGCAAATACACAGGTACAACTTATGTAGGAGTATTTGTTTCAGCTCTGTATATCACCTGAGGCCAGTCGCTTCACTAGATAAATGTAAGTGTATACAACCACTTTGATATATATACAGCATAAATCAAGTCCAAGAGAACACTTCTGTGATCCCAAAATCTTTCCAGTGTACAGCTACCTTAACACTTCAACAAATGATTTTCCACCTCTTGTGCCAACCCAACACACAGATTGCGTGCTCGCCTGATATGTTGGACCTCTTATTTCTGAGTAGGTCTATCAGCGCTGTTCCCCTGAAGAGGTTAGTAAAACCTCTTAACGATTCACAGGTAGCAATGTAAGCAGTGTGACTCTCCAGATGAAACACAAACAGCAATCATAGTGCTTTTCATACCCATTATTTTTATTAAAACATTAAAAGCAAATTAAACAGTTACATGTAATCTGAATCATCCAAACATATTACTCAAAAGGAGACATTGCTCTCTCTGTCCTAGTTCCACTCTCTCCCCTTATTCTTCGGTTGTATTACAGAACTCATATTACCAACTTGCATACAGACCTTTTAATCTCATTAGTTGAAAATTTGGCTTTACTGGCGGTAAACAGGCTTGGCAGGTTCCTTTTATGGTGAAAATGTAGTTGGTTAGTTGCTTATTGTTATCTTAAAGTATAGCTCCACCCAAAAAGGGAAGTTCCACTTTAAGCCTTTGTCCCCCACTCCCCATTAAGGATTGGCACCTTTGGGGAGTGAGAGGGGAGCAGGTATCTGAATTTGACAGGTACCTGCTCCCGCATCTGCTGTGATCGCCTAGGCAACCTGAAGCAGAAGTTCTCCTCCCACCCTCTCTCCGCCTAATTGTCTTCGGGGTCATGTGACAGGTCCCAGAAGACTACGGGGCCATTCACAAAGCGCAGCTCTTCTCGCACATGTGCATTGGCACCCGGCTGTGAAGCCGCAAACTGTCACAGCCTGGTGCCCACACTGAAGATTTTGGCGCCAGGGAGAGAAGACGGCCGGTGAAACCTGCAGTTGTGAGCACACGACTGGACCGAGGGACAGGTAAGTGTCTGTATTTTAAAAGTCAGCAGCTACAGTTTTTGTAGCTGCTGACTTTTATTTAATTTTTTTTTTTCTAGAGGTGGAACTCCACTTTAACATTTGTCTGGTCATTTTATTTTTTTATTTATTTTTTTTTATAGGTAATGTGCCAATCAGTGATTTGACAAGTGAGGATGCAGCAAAGAGGTAAAGTATTGTCTGAATTTTTTTTTTCTCTTTTTTTTTTTTTTTTAATCTCGTATAAAAAAAAAAGCACCTATCTGGATAAATTGGGATTTTTGTTGCCTTGTAATTATGGCAAGCAAGCGGTCAGATCTCTCCTTTGGAAGGAGTTTTGCTTGCTGTGTACAATGTAAGTAAAATGTATTTATAACAATACCATGTTTGTTATTGAACCCCACAGAAGAGCTGCCCTGGAACGTGCTGTCAGGCATAAGATTGAAACTGAGAAAAGGGCTCACCAGATTGTTGAACGCTTCTTAGATGACGAAATCACAGCTGATTTCTTATTAGACTGTGTAAGTGTCTTTACATTTTTTTTGTACAGGGTGCGGCAACATAACTTCCTTTTTTCAACACGCAATAAAACCCATTTTATGAATCAGAATTGTTTTTATTGTCTTTAATAATGTAGGTACATATCTAAAATTCTGTTTCACACAGTTTTGAAAATCATATCAGGTAGGTGACGCCCCCCATTGTCCATACACTGAATAAGCCGATTTCTGGCATTTTTCATGACCCTTACCAGCATAGCAGTGGGTATGTTGGCAATTTCTGCACGGATGTTGGCCTTCAGGTCTTGTAGGGTCCTTGGACGGTTTACATAAACGCGGGATTTCAAAAAACCCCACAAAAAAAAGTCGCAAGGGGCCAAATCGGGGGAGCGGGCTGGCCACTCCAAATCGCCCCTTATTGAGATGAGGCGCTCCGGGAAGTGTTCCCTTAAAACAGCCATTGATGCTCTTGAAGTGTGAGCCGTTGCTCCGTCCTGTTGGAACCAAATGTCCCCTAAGTCCAATTCATCAAGTCGTGGAAAAACAAATTCCTCCAACATGTTCACATACCGGTCTGAATTCACTGTCACTGTGACCTCATTTTCTTCAAAGAACCAGGGACCAATAATCCCAGCTGAGGCAATTGCACATCACACTGTGACTTTAGATGAATGCAAAGGCCTTTGATGCAATTCTCGAGGATTGGTGTCGGCCCAGTAGTGAATGTTCTGTTTGTTGATGCATCCAGTCAAGTGAAAATGGGCTTTATCACTGTAAAAAACAATTGCGTCCTCAGGGACATTTTCTAGTACTGCCTCACATGCGTTCCTCCGAGAATTGAAGTCGCGTTCGGAGAGTTCCTGCACTATCGCCAACTTGTACGGATGGTAATGAAGGTCATCGTGAAGAATTCGCCTCACTGAACGATCCGAAAGTCCAAGGGCAGATGCATGTTTGTGCGCAGAACGCTGCGGGGATCGCAAGATTGAAGCTCTCACTGCTTCGATGTTCTCAGGTGATCTGATGGGTCGAGGGACTCCAGCTCTTCGTCTTGTCATACTCGCGGTTTGTCTGAACGTAGTGACCCACGTAACAATTGATTTCCGGTCCGGGACACGGCCCAACGGGGCTACATTGAAACGATGTCGGAAGGCGCGTTGGGTTTCGATCACAGAAAACCCGTTCGAAAAGTAGGCCTCTACGGCAAATGCACGCTGCTCACTGTTCCAACGCATGATGATGACTGACCTGGAAGAGAACAAAAACTTTAGAACTACGCCTGTCGCCTGAGACCACTCCCGCCCCGCTATGGCCGCTACAGCCTGAATGGCACGCATTTCAAAAAAGAAAGTTATGTTGCTGCACCCTGTATAATAATACTATGTGTCAAGATGTATGGCTACAGCCAGTCTGCTTCTGATTTTTAATTTTTTTTAAATTATGTAAAACTTTTGTCTTTGCACTTTTACCATTAAACAGAGCAGGTACGTATAAACCTGTTTATTATTTTAATTAAAAAAAAAAATAGCTTTTACATCCCCTTTAAATAGGACATTTTTGTAGCATAGTTATGCCTTTTGCATCTTTAACATACCTGTGTATTTCCTATAACATGACAGTGAAAGTATGTGGGGTGTTCAAGTCAAACCGGGACTTTTAATTTTACAGTTATAAAAAGGGTTGCTAGCGTGGCATTACTACATGCAGTAGTAAGTGGCAAGTATGTCTTATTACTGATAGGCTGCGCACATGTCGTGGGCCAGTCCAGAGACTGCTAATCGAGATGGCAGACAACAGTGTAAGTGGGTGCATGGAACAGTGTGTGATGATGAAGTTTCTTGTGAACGAAGTAAAATCAGCGGATAACTATAGAAGACTACTTCAAGCACAGTTTGGTGATGAGACACTCAGCCACAGTAACACATTTGAATGGTATAAACAATTCAAAGATGGCTGTAGATCCGCAATTGACAATCCTGGCCTTGGTGGTTCCCAACCCACATCAGTCATATCTGTGAACATTCAGCGCGTGGAACGCCTGATCCTAGACAACCGATGCATAACCTGTTGTGAAATTGCACATGAGGTGAATCTTTCTGTGGTCAACATTTCAGTACTAATGAAGTGAAGCAGGCGGTCCTAGGACTGTTCAGGCATATTAGCAAATCCTTCTATGCCGAAGCTTTCCAGGCATTAGTTAAATGTAGCAGGGGAGTATGTCGAAAAATAAATGCAGTTTCCACTTCTTTTATTATATAAACTCAAACAGTTCCAGTTTGACTTGAACACCCCTTGTATAACCAAGAAAATATATCCTTTTTGTAGAGAGCTTGCTATGAATATCCTATGGGCTCACTAATCTGACTGTCGACAGATGAATTTGTTCCTTTTTAATCAATTAAGATGGTAATTACTGTTGTGTGCAGTGTGCCTCAGTCTTGGGAAATGTTTATCTTTTGAAAAGCTGTTTTGCTTTGTAGTTCTAATGAAAATAAGAATTCATATAATAGGAAGACATATTTTTAGGCTTTTATATATATATATAATATGTAAATACTCAGTTGTCTCTATGTTTTACTTTGCAGGCTCAGTATATTTCTCCATCTCACTATAAGGACGCAGTTGAGGAAAGATCAATTATCAAGCAGTGTGGATACCCTATATGTAATAAGAGCCTTGAAAATGTAAGAATCCATTTTTACTGTGTATCAAAGTTTTTTGTTTTTTTTTATTATAAAAAATAAATGTCTCTATACCTTAGATACAAACTATTATTGAAATCATTATATAACGTTAACATTTTCAAAAATTACATTCTATAAGTCAAACAAAACCAACAAATAATGCATGTAATGAGAGAAACATGGGGACTGCCACTGCTGACCTAATAAAATTGCTAGCTGCCTGGCTTCAGAATAAGTAATAATCAATGACCTGCAAGAAATGTTCCAATGAAAATCGAACAGAAGTCAGAATTCCTCATCTCTTTATTAGTATGGGGTCAGTGACTCAGCAAGCATTGGAGCCAAAGCACCAAAATGAAAGACAGACAAACAGAGATCTGCACTAGTGGTTTCCATATTTCTCTTCTGGCGGGGGTTCCTTGACAATAAGATATGCAAGTATACTTTGCAGGGTGCCAGATAAAAGTACTAATGTTTGTTTCATAAAGGACTGACTTTGTTAAAGTGACAATACACTTACATTTTTTTATAAAATAAAAGCAATATGTTTAATTTGAATTTACCTTATATCCCCGTTTTCTTTTTTTGATCTCCCAAATCCAAGCTTTTGTTCTACTGTTCCCAGACTTCTGGCTCTACGGTGGCTGCATTCATTCTCCATGCCACCCTTGTGTATGTGAACGTAGCCACCCTTCCTTGCTTGCTCCTGAGATAGACTACACATCTACATGCAGATGCATTCAGTGCTTTGCAAATTGTAGTATGCATAGAGAGGAGCATATCACCAGAAATAATGAGCACTGCTCACGCTATACTAGCAGATGTGAGGTGCATCAGTGGAGGATTGGGAGCAAGCAAAGGGTAAAAAAGAAACAGGGAAACAACAGAAGGGACTTAATAAAACACAGATCTTTAGTATATCAGATGTGTTAGAATGATTGATGCAAAAAATGTTTGTTTATTGGCACTTAAGTGTCTTAAATGTTATAACCTTGAATGTTTTGTTTCCAATAGGTGCCCAAACAGAAGTATAAAATTTCTACTAGAACAAACAAAGTTTATGATATCACAGAAAGAAAGGTAATGCCCACATGTTAGATTAATACTCAGTGTTTTTCCATTAAGCATTAAAGCTGAGCTCCAGACAAATTGCTATATACACAGTCAAAATATTGATATAGGTAGTGTTTTATCGGATAAAAGATTTGTTATCCTTTGCAACCTGCTTTGTTATGTGGATACTGCTGCCAGACAGCATAGCCAGGACGGAGTACATCACTGCAGCTACAGCAGATCTGGGACGCACTGAGTATTGATGATTGGACAGTAAAGGAGAAGCAGCACACTAATGAGGTCAGCCCTCTGCTTGGATGGCTCTCTCCACAGAACAGCATTGTCAGCATGTTCCCTGTCAGCACATATGACCTGCTGCAGAGCCTGATTGCCTACTTGATCCTATCTCTTTCTGGAGGAATTTATCAAAACTGGAGCTGGCAGAGTCTGGGGCAGCTGTGCATGGCAATCGTTTGACTTAAGACTTAAATTTCCAAAGCTTAACTGAACAGGCTTAAGATTGAAGCTAATTGGTTTCCATGCACAATTGTACCAGATTTTGCTCCAGTGTTTTTTTATAAATTCTTCCACAAGCCCAACCTTAATGTAACCCTAAGGTTTCATTCCTTTAGCCCTGGTTCACATTGAATGCGACTTTGAAATCAAGTGAAGTAGTACGATTTCAAAGCTGCTGGCCTGTGCGATTTCATGTGTGGCTTGCCTGACATCTGTGTGACTTCATGCACAGATGTCTATGCAAGTCACATGAAATCGCCAAAAAGAGTCTCACCGATTTAATGGTTCCATAGGCACAAATAGGGTGCGACTTGTCATGCGATTTGGAACTGAGCTTAAGCACAAAATAGTGTCCCTATACCCCTCACTACTAAGTTTAAAGTGGTTATAAAGGCTGAAGGTTTTTTACCAACCTGCATGCTATGCATTAAGGTAAAAACCTGTGTTTAGCAGATCTCCCTGCCCCCCTAATACCTCAGCCCCCTCTCGATCCAGCAATGTACACCCAAGCCTCGGGTCTCCCATGTCTCTTCCTCCTCATTGGCTGAAAGATTGGCTCCTTCTGCTGTCAATCAGAGCTAGTGAGCCAATGAGGAGAGAGCGGGGCCGAGCCATGGCTGTATGTGAATGGTCACACAGAGCAGTGGCTTGGGAGCAAACGTGCTCGGGTGTCCCCATAGCAAGCTGCTTGCTGTGGAGTCACTTGGCAGGAGCAAGGGGCCAGGTGTGCCAGCAGGGGAGCTGAGAAGAGGAGGATCAGGGCTGCTCCTTGCCAAACCATTACACAAAGCAGGTAAGTATGACAAGTTCTTTTTTTAAAAAATTGCCTTTACAATCACTTTAAGTTTGTGAATATTAAGGCTTGAATAATGTAAGTAATCAGGAATGTTTTCTTTCAGAAAATGTATTTTAGTTGTTTAGGATTCCTCTGAAAATGTAATTTGTTAGATTGCGGGTTTGGTATGGTTTGTGAATAATAACAATATGTTTTCAGTGTTTCTGCAGTGATTTTTGCTATCGAGCATCTAAATACTATGAAGCTCAGGTTCCTGAAAGTCCAGTGTGGTCAAGAGAAGGAGAGAGGTAATTGTGTGATGTTTTGTGCAGGATTGGTAAGGCTCTGTTAACACCTATGCAGATGCAAAGGTGCTCACTTTTGTTGTGCATTACGTTTAGGGCAGCCCATACATTTCAATTGGCTGCCCTGCGTGTGAACTTAATACCAAAGTGCACACACCTGCTTTCTTTTTTTTTTTTTTTTCTTTTTTTTTTTTCATATAAAGCTACACCAAAACGGATGGTACTTTTATACCATGTGTTTTGATGAGCTTTTTGCACTCAAATTTGGAGAACGTGTTGCAGTGGCATTAATAATTAATGGCACAGCCACGCACATGCAATAGGGATTCACGTTTTTTGTGCATTGAGGGAACGTGTGTGATCTTGCACACATTCATGCAGTGCATAAATGTGAACCTATCCGAAGAAATGTTTTAGTAGTGGTGGCTATTTTTTCATACCTAGGCGACAGAAGACAGCATCTTATCCAATGTCCAAAATCTTAGTGAATGGTGAAAATTCACTTTGCAAGAATACCCAATAACCTGCAAGGAAAAAAAAAAGAATTTTTGCTTGCACATGATTGGATGACTTAAGTCAGCAGAGCTTCACCACATTCACTAAGCTTTGGGAAAAAATCCTTTGCAAAGTGCAACTTCCCTTGCAAAGTAAACAGTCTGTCTTTAGTAAATCAACACCTATCAACTGTGTGCAGACATTGTAGCAAGATCTAAGATTCCGTGTCATCTCTTGATTAGATGTCTGCTGGCTGCATAGCTCAGCGGTCTTAGGCTTTCCACAGATCCCTACTTAGTATGTCATTACATTTGCACAAAGGGTAGAGGCCATCATTGCACAGAACAATGTGACTCCTCCAAGTTCTGTCCTGTGTTCTCCATTCTCATTTGTTAGACAGTTGTCTTTAGTAAAACAAGTAGCAGGTGGCTGATAAAGGAGCAGGAAAAAAGAGAGGATTAGAATTGATGGATATAATGCTGTCAGTCAATAGATGTTATTTGTGTCACGTTTATATTTACTTGGTTTATCTCTTGGATCAGAGTATTTTTAACCCTCCAAAGAAATTCTACCTAAGACAACGTTTTTGAGGTGATGATTTATTTGCCTAATATACAAGAATCAAAATCCATTAACCGCTTCCCGTCCACCCTATAGCAGAAGTACTGTTACAGGGTGGCATGGCTGCTCAAAATTCCGTATATATACGTGATTTTGCTTTTCCAGGTAGGGGGCGCACGCGAGCCCTACCTGCGCCGCCATTTGCTGTCTTGGCTATCTATCACCGGGTCCCAGCCGGTGATTACACGCTGGCGCCCATTGATTGCTGAGCATCTCTGATGGGAGAACTGTTTGTAAACAAAACAGTTCTCTCCCCTGTCGACTCCTGCACACTGCTGTGCATAGCACAGCCATGCAAAGCAGTGTGCTTAAAGTGAAGCACAAAGACAGCTCAGTATCCAAAACGGCATACAATTAACCCTTCGATAGCCCCACATGTTAACCCCTTCCTGCTCAGTGCCATTAGTACAGTGTCAGTGGATGTTATTAGCACTAATCACTGTATTGGTATGACTGAGGATGTCAGTGACACCAAGTTAGTTCCCCTCAGTGTCAAAATGCCCTCCTCAGTCGCACTCTAAGTCGCTGATTGCCACAATTACTAGTAAAAATAAAAAAAATCTCAGTATATATACCGTCATTTGTAAACGTTATAACTTTCATGTAAACCAGTTAATTTACTTGTATTGGGATTTTTTTTTAGCAAAGACATGTAGCAGAATACGTTTCGGCCTAAATTTATGACAAAATAAAAAAATTTTTAATTTTTTTTTTTTTTTACTGGACTTGTTTGTTAGCAAAAATTTAAAAATATTGTTTTTTTCCTCAAAATTGTCAAATAGCTCTATTTGTGGGAATAAAAAGACATAAATTTAATTTGGGTGCAGTGTTGCATGACCGCGCAATTTTCAGTAACTTAAAGTAACGCAGCGCCATAATGCAGAAAATGGCCTGGTCAGGAAGGGGGGTAAATCCTCTGGAGGGCAAGTGGTTAAGCAAAGTGAGAATAACAAATTTAACTCCTTTTTTACAGAATGCAAAATCTCACATTTTTAGGCTAGTTGTACCAAACCGGAATGTAGTTACTCAATTCAACCACATGATGGTGCTGCAGGGTCATCTTTTTAAATGGTGGTGTTCCTGGACTCTACTACTTAGACTGATGCTGGGCTATCCTTCTATCCTCCCAACACATATCAGTATATACCATGTAGGGCTTGTTTGTGTAAACCTGAGAAAGCATATAACTATTTAACATATTTACTAACATATCATATGCTTTCTTTTCCAGTCTACCAGTCATTAAACTGCTCAAGGAAGGGAAGAGGTATGTTCTTATGCAATGCTTGTATTTATCTTGCCTCACTAGTAATTTTATGAATATGACTTTTTATTTTATACTCTAATCTAATGTTATGCATATAATATACAGTATGTACACTGAAAAAAAAAATAACAAGGAAGATGGAAAGAAATAAGAAACAAAAAAATTAACATAGATGGTGTATTCATTGGAGGAGCAATGTATATGCTGATACAAGAGAGTGCATATTATTAAAGAAATTCTAACAAAAGCCCGGAATAAGTCATCTGAAAATGCATTAGTAAATAAATAGAGTAGTTTTGCTGACGGATTTCAGCCATAAGTGTTATGCTTGAAACACATTAGCGGGACTGCCCTCCTGCTGTACTTTTATGAAGAATTTTGTATAGTATATCAATTGTTTGTGTGGTATATTATGTTGTACTTGAGCGAACAGAAGCCTTGAGCCTACAATTGGTTATACTTGTAAGCCTTGATGAGATGCGAAGCTAGAGTGATCACACTCTGTTTTATCTGCTTATTTATAAAGTTAAATCATCTCAAGCATAAAAAAAATTCAACTACAAAATAAAGTGTACCTCCTTCCCCTTTTTTGGAGCTAGCTAACACCGATGTGAAGTGAAGTCATTCTGTAGGGACCAAATATTTTAAAACATAAGTATTTTGTTCCTAAATGTTGCTGTCAATAACCATTTTACTACCATATGTTTTTATGGTTCAATAAACGTTTGATTTTTTTTTCATAGACCCATCACAGATTGCAATTAGGTCATACGATAGTAAAGAATGTAGTGTAGAAATATTCATACAAAAAAACAATTATAGTAAAGTGACTACATTGTATCAATGATGTTCTGATCCATCATCAGGTTGCTCTTCAGTAAGCAAGATCGAAGTATAAAGAGACCACACATAATGTTAAAGCATGATATGTTAGGGATTTATTTACTCCACGTAACATCATCTTTTATGTTTTAGCAGACAATTGGGTATTAAATTGTGTCTGTGTGCTCTAAAATTCTTTAAAGTGTATTTTTTTTACAAAAAATTAGCATTCTGCAACCGCTGCGCAAATATCACGTGAGATAAAAAACTGCAAAAACAAATTTTTTTATCCAGGGACTTCACTTTCAGAAAATGTATTATATGTGGGGGTTTTAAGTAATTATCTAGTAAAGAAATGCAGATTTTTACATGTATGTGAAAAGTGTCAGAATTGGCTTGGGCAGCAGGGGGTTAATCATCAACCTTCATATGAGAAGCAAACAATAATAAAACAATAATAATAAACACCTATCCAAAAAAAAAAACTAAACACCTTTTAGAAGCACTAAAATCTTTAATCATGACAGTTCTTCACTCTTCTAATGTAAACACACACTAGGTGCTGCTTATAGGCTGCTAGAAAACTGACTGAATCTGACATGAAGTATTTTTGAGAATTAATTACTTCACAGTCCAGTTAGCTATAGAGGTCAGTGATGGCTTGTTTTAACCACCTTAATACCATCCTATAGCTGAAAGATGGCTACAGCGCTGTGCTCTTGTTCTGGGAGGGCATCTACAGACATCCTACCAGAATGTGCCAGGGGTGTGCATCTGGCCAATCATTGCGGCCTTTTACCCTGTGATCAGCTGTGTCCATTCACAGCTGATCACATGTAAACAGACACTGCATCTGTGTGAGGAAGAGACAGCCAATACCCGGCAAGGTTGTCAGTGCTTTCTTTACACTGATAATCGGGGCACTGCAGCCTCATCCGTGCACATCAGTGAAGAAGAAAAAACATTTTGCAACATTTTATAGCAGAAACAAAGAAAATGTTTTTTGGTTTATTTTTTCAAAATTTTCGATCAATTTATTTTTATTTTTTTTTAGTTTAGCAAAAAATTAAAAACCCAGTGGTAATTGAATACCACCAAAAGAAAGCTCTATCCTCCAAAAAAAAAATGGTAAAAATTTCATATGTGTAAAATGTTGCATGACCATGCAGTTGTCATTCAAATGCAACAGCTCTGAAAGCTGAAAATTGACCTGGGTAGGAACGGGTGAATGTGCCTAGTACTGAAGTGGGTAAATGTCTTTTTTCCCCCAAATATTCCTGTGACTACCAGGGGTGTGGAAATGTTTGAAAAAACTACTTGTCCAGGGACTAAATCGGTGTTTTAAACGTTTTAATATCTTTAACATTGCTCTGTTTATCTCCTCCTCCCCTTCCTGCCTGTCTCCAGCCCCGCCCCCCGGGGACTAGCAGGGAGAGGAGAGACCTTGCAGTGTAAAGAGCACCGATTGGCTACTCATCAGGAAAGGGGAGTGTCGGACTTATCCTTTATCCATTTCACTGCCTGAGCTGATTTTGCGTTATTTGCACACGTTTAAAAAATTGTTTTAGGCCTGAAGATTACACAAACCCCCAAAACATTATATATTTTCTGAAATCAAAGATCCTAGAGAATAAAATAGCGGCAGTTCCAATTTTTCATGTCACACGATATTATCACAAAGGTCTAGGAAACACAAAATTTCAGTTAAAAAATACACTTAAGTTAATTTTAGGGCACAAAAAGCAATAAATTATCCAATTGTTTTGTAAAATATAAAAGACGAGGTTGCAGCGGGTAAATAGATATCCAGCATTTCAAACCTTAAATTTTCATGCGCTTGTGAAATGGCGACAAGCTTTAGTAACCCTATATTTTCTATAGGCGACACTTTTAAAGCCCAATCAGTATAGTGTTACAGAGGAGATCTGGTGCTAGAATTATGGCTCTCATTCTGGCATGCGCGGCATTATGTAACGTGTATTGCAATCAGCGTTTTCATGTGTAGTATAGGCGACCAAGCATGTGCTTTTACGTTTGTGCATGTATACATATGTGGGGGTGGGGGGGGGCCTTGAAAAATTTGGGGGTGTTATATGCTTGGGTGTAACTTCCATTTTCAAAAAAATAAATACATTTATTAATTTTTTTTTAAATCACATATGGAACAAAAAGTCCCCATGTGATGATTTTTGGTGACAGGTTCTCTTTTTTGAGACATCCAGGGTCTAAAAGACCCTGCCTGTCTCCCCTGTACTACACTTAATATAATACGGTGCACATCGCACTGCATTACATTCTTTCCCGGCCTCAATGACCGGGAATCTGTCGAATGGAGACCGGAAAGCGACTTCACATCACCTCCAGGGTCAGGAGAAGGAGCAGAGCAGATATGTCCCCTCTCCTCCCTCCCCTATACCACATCCCACGGCACCCACCGAACCAGTCTCGGGCCAGCAGATGGGCAAGCGGAGCCTGGGACATATAGTGGGGGAGAGGCTGACACTGTGGGCTTCTCCTTCACCCCTAGCCGACGGTGAGCCGGACCTTCAGATTGACAAGCGGAGCCCGGGAAACCTCACTCGGGGGGCGCGGAGAGGCTGGCACTGTGTGAAAGCAGCAGCGCTGCCGCCGATTGCTTCACCTGACAAGTGAGCCCACTGCTTGCCCGCAGCAGGGCTTAAGGCCAAAAAATACTACCTGCCCGGCGCCCGGAACTACATGTTTCGGGCATCAGCCGATAGGAATTGCACATCCCTGGACTACTGCCTTAAGAAAAAAATTCCCTCACTTGGGAGAAATTTCCTCCCACTTCCTGCTGTGTTTATTGGACTGGAAGTAAAGACAAAATCGCTCCAATGGGTCAGAGATGAGAAAAAACTCTCAAGGGTTTTAATTCCTCCCTACTCTAACACAAAATGCACCATTTTCATTTTGGATAAACACCTTAAGCCGTTTTTAATAAATCTTTCAGTAAGTGGTAATATGGAAGTGCATATGGTCAATATTTCAGCAGTGACACAAAAGCTTCTCACACACTACTAACTACAAATACTTCAGTAGTACCTTCCACTTCTTCTTTATACCATGTGGACTGTGGTATGGTTCCTTAGTCAGGTAATGTAAGGCTCAGTTCCTATCTTTGTGGTAGAACCCCATGACACATTTTCTCAGAGCTACAAGTATGGTCAGATAACCTCTCGGGAATCTTTTCTAGACACCCTTTGTAATGCACCTATCCTTAGTATGTTGGAGAATCTCTGAGAGCTATGAGAACATCCTAGGTTCCTTTGCTCCTTGTTGGTAATTGCAGTGGTTGCCCTAAGTGGCCTGGAGGTATATAGTAGACCAATTTTTGTCGGTTGAGATGTGAAGGAAAAAATAAACAGCAGATAGGTTTATTGGCTATTTTCTGATCATAAAATCAAGAGTCTTAAGCTGGCCATGGATAGATCAACATTCAGCAGGGACTGGCTGAATTTCAGTCAATGTGTGACCATGCCTGTTCGACAGACGTCGATCGTTGGATCGACTTGTATCAAACAAGCTTGTAGGAAAATTATTATCTGTTGCTCAGCTGCAACCGCTGACCAGTGTATTCTGACAGCTGAGAGTCCCATTGTCTGAATACTATGTCCCAGTGGAGAGGATTCCTCCATCCACTTCACTTGTGTGAATACAGGAATTTGTTTGATTTCTTTTTTTTCGTTCAGACCGTTGACTGATTGAAAAATAAAATGAGTAATCCATGGCCACCGTACCGTAATCAATATATAGCTCTACTTTCAGAGTGCAGTGTGCTAGTGGGACTTCTGACTGTGGCCCCATCTGCTTTGCATTACTACACCCATCGTTGTCATTGTGCAGTTTAAAGTACACCATTTACTTTTCTACATATTACCGTCAGTCAGCCCTACTTTTTTTCAAAGTACTGCATCACAACACTGTTGCAGTGAACAGAACTGACAATCCAATAAAGCCATATTTCTCTTCTGGGTCACAGGAGTGCACTTACTTTTCCTCTCCTGTAACCCAGAGTCAACTAATAATTGCCAGCTATCAGCTGACGTCACAGAGGTGCTCCAGGCTTTTGAAGGATCCCAACCATATTATTCAGATTCACCCAGCTGCCTGATTGACAGCTGGCTCTGGCTCTCAGCACGCAGCTGAGAACCAAAGCCAGCTGCAACCACCCCCTCACCAACCCAGCGCTGGAGGGGCAGAGCAGAGAAAAGTGATTTTGATAGTCGCTGGTCTCCTCTCCAAGCTGACCAAGAACTGAGCAGTCAGCGGTCATATAATCGCTCAGTTCTGGAGCTTAGAGCTGGCAGGCACAGCTGCAGCATTACACCATTGCTGCAACATAGTATAGGAAATGTGTGTGTGTGTGTGTGTGTGTGTGTAGATAGATATAGATACAGTTGTGCTCAAAGGTTTGCATACCCTGGCAGAAATTGTAAATGTTGGCATTGATATTAAAAATATGACTGATCATATAAAAAAAACTGTCATTTATTTAAAGCGGAGCTCCACCCAAAAGGGAGAGTTCCTCTTTAAGGTCGTGTCCCCCATTCCCCATTAAGGATTGGGACCTTTTGGGGAGCGGGTACCCGATTGTGACAGGTACCCGCTCCCACTTTTTCTGCGATTGCCTAGGTGGTCGGAAGTAGAAGTCATCATACCTCCCCATAGTCTTCTGGGACACTTGACAGGTCCCAGACGATTGCTGGACCATTTACAAGGTGCAGCGCTACTAGCTCATGCGCATTGGGCACCCCGCTGTGAAGCTATATACATACACACATTTTTATTATATATTTAGAAACCCCAAACTACCCAAATTACCCTTGTAATTATTGTGTTTTCACTTAAATCGTATATGATAAAAAAAAGTTCTGGTGTGACATCCTGTGGTTAACATAAGGGATATCAGCTTTCTTATACACTGCACTTGAAATTGAGCAAACTCCAGGTTTGGAGCTGTGATCTGTTCTGCTGACCTACTATCAAATCACTAGGATGTATTTTCCCTACTTCTTCAGGACCACTGTGACAGATGACCATAGTTATATAATGTATTGTGGTCTTCACACTTTTAAAAAATATGTATTCCAATTCTTCATTTCCTACATAGACCCTAAAAAGGGCAATAAAGCAACCTCCAAAAGGGCATTGTTTTAAAAAATAAGGAAGGTGCACATCTTAAAGGCACCTTTTTGTTAAAAAATAAATGCACGTCTTTCTAGTGCAATGCGTGGATCCTGAAGACTCTCCGTAAGCTGTCTACCAGTATCTCCCATACGAGCCAACTGTTCCTGCAATCTAGCAAGTATTAATGAACTACAAGAGCGGCCACAAGTACCTTCGCAGTTCATTGAGAACTACAAGCCGTCTGCTGCACTGCCTGACAGTTGTTGTAGTTCATTCATTCACAGGAAACTGTGAATTAATGAAATGGCCATGTGGGTGGAGCCCTCTGTTAACGGGTGTGGGGAGAGGATCCCCCTCCCACTGTCACAATGAGGGATCAGGGGAATGCAGGCAGGTGCTCTTTGGTAACGTTACACCCTAAATACAGGTAACATGTTACTAAAGGTGAATTTATCCTTTAAGCATTGGATTACTCTGTATCAAAAATAGAAAACTCATCAGAATAAAATGCCTTCTGGTGTAAGTGTGGTCCAACTTAAAGTGGAACTTTACCCTACAAGGGAAGTTCTGCTTTTACTCCTCCCCCTCCTCTACCACTTTTGGAAAGGTTTTTTTGTTTTTAGCAGGTACCCACTCCCACTTCACCTAGCTTATCTTTGTGGGAGTTTGCCCCCCACTGCCCTGCCTGCACCATCCTGAGACAAGTCATAGATTCCAGGGGGCTGCAGGTCCATTCACAAGGTGCAGCACATCTCATGAATAGGAAGGGGCAGCCAGCTGTGAAGCTGCAGGAAGTCACAGCCAGCTTCCCACAAGCCCCAGATGATGGCTCCAGGGAACCGAATGCCAACGAAGAACTGGCCTAAGTAATGACCTCTCTAGATCTCTGGGCTGGTAAGTGTGTGTTTTAGTAAAAGTCAGAAGCTACAGTATTTGTAGCTGTTGACGTTTAATTACTTTAGAAATAACTGTAGCTCCTCTTTAAAACTCTAGGAGAGCCAATGCTGGGCTAGAATAAAGAAGAGAGTCCTGAGGCAAGTGTCTGAGCAAGGACATGGCAGATTTTAGCTGAAATTGTCAGCTAAAATCTAAGTTTCTTTTTAATACTTGGATAGATGTGTGAAACCAACTACTGGCACATACAGTATATATGAAAATCCAATTTGTGTATATATACCAGTGATCTACTCGTATATCCCATTAGTCAAAAGCATTAATAAGTGAGATATATGAATAGGCTAGATAGAACTTTCAGACCAGGTTTATCTTGGGATTCTGTTTTCTCTAAATCTACAGATTTAGTTCTTAATGTATCACCAAATAAAAAAACATCAATATCTGTTATCTTAATCCATCAACCTTTGGTGATTAAAGCTCAGAGCACTTCCTGTTTCTTTTTGCAAGGTCAGTTTGTTTGATCGGTATGATTTACTGTGCAGCTGCAGCGAACAAAACCTGTTGAAATCAGACACAAATACATACTGTGTACACAACCTGCTCCCAGCATGGCTAGCAAAAAAGCTAAAGTCATATTCATTAAATCTGCTGACAGTTTAATGCCAGATTTGTTTGTGCTGTCTTTGGAGGCCCCACCATGTCATTCAATACATTTTATGTAATTGTGGAAGATGCAGGGCAAAAAATTGGGGGATAAATCTGTAACTTGTACTGGTATATTTATTATGGCTGTGATTCCTGCCACATCCCTACTGATGAATAAACAGCAAATTCTCTGCTAGACTGTCATTGTAATATGATGTACATTTAACATTTTGTGGATAAGGGCAGCCAGACTTTGATTACAAAAATGAAAGCGTATTTTCTTTACTTTCAATATCATCTCATTTTAAGAGACCTCTCTTTCACTTGTCAACAAGCTACACATCATTTATTTGTCATCTGTGAGTTAGAGAGGATGTTTGCAGCAGCTTTGTCATCTGTCAGTCAGTGAGGATGTTTGCAGCTGTCTTGACAGTAGTCATTTTGTCTTAAAATATATTATATAGAAAGCAGGGAGAAAAAAAAATTAAAATGTATAATTCTTGGAATGATATGTTTCTGTCTGGGTCTCTGCAGTCATTCATTGAGCTTAGGTTGAAAAGAGAAGTGCGGAATTAAAAAAAAAAAAAAAAAAAAAAATACTTACCTGTTGTAGGCAGATACACCATTGTTCCCCACTGGCTCTACATCAAGAACTGAGTGTTCAAAGACCTCTGATCACTTCGTTCTCAGACTTCAGTGCGCAGAGCCCTCCAGGGAGCTTTGGGCTGTGGAGGGGGCAGGAGCGGCTGGCTCAGGCTCTCAGCAGCGCACTGAGAGGCTGAGCCAGCTGCTGATTATGCATCTGGGTGACTCCCGACATTAAAGTCGGGATCTCTCTAGAGTCTGGACCGGCTGAGTGATGTCAGCTGACGGTGGACTTTAGCCAACTGTCGGCTGAATACGGGTCACAGGAGTGCAGGACTAATTGCATTCCTGTTACCTACAGGAGTAGAAAAGTCAAAAGAGCTTTGGCTCTACTTCTCTTTTAATGCGCAATGAACATTTGCAGTAATTCACAATGCAGCAGCCCTTCTCCTTGTCTCTGTATCCCGAAACCTTCCAATGTTATAGTGTCAGATCTTTAAAATGACCCTAAACCAGGGGTGGGCAATTCAGTTTTCCAAAGGGCCATATGCGAAACGGGACTGTTGTGGAGCACTGAACCAAAGTTTAGTGTATAGTAAAATAGGTGAACAACACTGAACTGGGAAGGGACGTAATTACCTAAACAAATAGAAAGCAAACTCCTGGTGCTGGGAATAATAGGTACATGAATGGTGTGTATACTCACAATTTTTAGAAGCAGTAGTGAAGAAATGTACTCTGCTAGTAACATTGGTAAATGTAGGGCATGCTGGTAAAAGCAGTGAGGTTGCTGTCAGGCACAAGGGCTAATTAACTTAACTGGGTAATTAATTGATCTTCCATTTTGAATGCTCAGGTGATAATTAGCAGAGGTGCCAGCACTGTGACTGGAAGGAGAGGAGATCGGTACAGCAGGGATTTCTGCAGATCCTGACTTAGAGTGAAGAACAGGTGCAGGGCTCCTGGGGTTTGTAGAGTGCAGATATATCTTCTAGTCAATGCTCTCCCAGCAGAACCAAACCTCTCTCCTGTACCAATTGGCTTCCCAAGCTCTCTCCTTCCAGTTCTTACTGCACTCCTCATGGACATCTGTCAGCATGCCTCTCTGAACCTGTCAGTTTCCTCACTAAGAAAGCTGACAGACTTAGAGAGGCATGCCAACAGTGGAGGCATCACAGACCAGACAAGGAAAACCAAAGGGCTGCAATTTGCCCAGGTCTGCCCTAAAGAATATCCTTCTTCTCCAAAAATAATCCATACACATTCACTACCTAATGATCCTGTCATCTATTTTTCATTCAATTGATTCTTCCTGTGTTTGTCTGCCTCTTTGTAACATACTCTGTGAGCTTTAGAACCTCTCCTTTTCCCCCTCACTTCTGTGTTTTTTTTTGTTTTGTTTTTTTAACAAAAAGTGCACATTAGTTGCGGCCATGTGCACTGCTGTATGTACACTCCAAATCCCAAAGTTCATCTTGCCTGTGCACAAGAGAGGATGGCTACATTCCTACATACAGTGAGACCTCGACCAGAAACGTAGCCATTCTTTAACAGGAAGTCAGATCACAGCAGTAAAAAAAAAAAGGGACTTGGAGGAGGTTTAGCTCAATGCATACATACATGAATAGATATATAAACAAAAAGCAGAGTTTACTGTCACTTCAACCACTTCATGTGTTTAGACTGTTTTAAAGCTCACCCATGAGCTTGGTGACATTTTTTTCAGCCAACAATTGGCTGGAGCTGAAAGGGTTATGCTGGAAGCTAAACCAGAAAATGGCTCAGACATACCTGCTGTGTGGTATTGAAAGGCTGCGTGAATCATAATAGAATAGAATTGCAAGTCATTTGGCAAGTAGGAAAACCTATTTAATAAGTGCGCTGGCATGATGTAAAAATCTTCTTTTAAAGGGTAATTCCTAATTTGTGCAAAAAGTAGCAAAAAAAAGTAATAATACTTAATAATTAATATGGTATATGAGGTTGTAGCAAAAGGTTTTGTGACCTAGCTCTGTTTACAAGAATGTACTTTATCTACATTTACACACTATTCCCTTAAAAATAGTCCTCTTGCCCAGCAATACAGCGTTCCCAGAGTTCCTGACACTTCTAGAATGTGTACTGGAAGTCTTCTTTTCTAATCGTGTCAAGCACCTTCTGCTATTCAAGCTGGATCTCTACAATGTTGTCAAAATGGTAATCTTTGAGCTGGGTCTTCATCTTCCGGAAGAGAATGAGGTCTGCAAGAGCCAAATCTGGCGAGTAGGGTAGGTGTGGAAGTGTGACCATTGCAGCCTGGGGATGCACTTTGCAGCAACCAGGTGCATATTCAAATCACACGTGAGGATGACCTGGACTGTTCTTTATGACACACCTACAATGCCATCAATGTTATGGATTGTTCTCCAACGATCATCATGCACAAGTTGCCGAAACGGTGTGACATTTTCAAGAGTTGAGCTTGTTGAATGTCTTCCTGATCTCTCGTCTTCCAGTGATGTTCTTCCACTCTTGAAGTGCACTTGCCACTCAAAACACCTTGAATGACTTATTGCAGCATCGCCGTAAACTTGCTGAATCATGTCAAAAGTCTCTGTGGCAGATTTGCCCAGTTTCACAGAGAATTTACATTTGCTCTTGTTCTAACTTTCTGTACATGGTGAAATAGCAGATGTGGTAACGCACGTGGTCAGAATAGCTGCAGTTGCACAGCTCCCGATGTACACAGGACAATGTCTTTTGGCACACTGACTTATGAAGGTTGGTACTCCTTGTGACCGTGAGTGCAGCCTTGTGCTGCCATCTGTTGGCATGTTACAAAACTAGTCTGGAAACGTTTTGACACCACATTGTATACAATGCTACATAAACCATATTGTGATTTAACAAGTACATTTTTAGGCATTCCCTACAACCTAAATGTCATAAGGGTTAATTATATCTAAATGGATGCAGACACTGCAACTTTTCTCTGGACACTGAAAGTGCATCAGCTGAGTATAATGAACTAAACCCTCCTCTTCAGAACAAGTATGCATAGGACCAGGGGTGGACTGACAACTCATGGGGCCCCCGGGCGATAGGGGATCATGGGGCCCCTGTGTCCTCGCCCACACCCAAAAAAAGCCTATGAAAAAGTAAATGAAAGGTACCAGGGGCATCTCATGGGGCCCCTTACAGACCCTGGGCCCTAGGGCAGTGCCCAAGTGCTCGAATGGTCAGTCCGCCCCATGATCAAGCAAGCCACTTCAGAGCAGAAATAGGACACTGCAACAAAGATTGTTTCAATACTTCGATCATTCAGAGGGATTGCTTTTTTCTCTCAACCAAAGTGGAGTTCCTTTATCAGGAAAAATACAATGTGGTATTGCATTGATGTTCTTAAAACCTTGTGCATTAAATGTGTAAGCTGCAGGCTCCTGAAACCTCATCTCTCTGCTTGTGGCCACTGGCTTTTGAATCAGGAAGGGTTGGAGCAATGGACTCAGAGGAATGTCCCCAAAACGCATCACTAGCAACAGCCTTGTGACATGCATGGTGGTGGGCAGAGTTCTGTGTGGAGGAGATGGAAGGAAGGTGATTTGCACCCATCTGATTAGTCTATCCCTCTGAACCTTCCTGGTTCCAGTGCTGGGGGCCTCAAGCAGAGGGAGCAGGGTTCATAAACCTGCTGCTTACTGCACAGAATTGAGTGTGAGTGAAATACCTTGCTATTTTATTCCCTTGTTCAATAAGCATTCTTCACCATGTCACTGTGTTCTTCTCTCTCTCTCCTTATGTTTCCCAGTGTAAGTGTCCCTCTGCCCTTTTAATATACGGCGCACACCAATCCTGACTGTTTCCTGCACCATTATAATGGTGCCTATAATTGTTAATGGCACCCTCACGCATCTTGCAAATGAGCATCCATTCACACCCGCCAAAATACACATTAATGCAGTACCATGCTTTTTGGTGCTGCACAATTTTAAAAATTGTTCTTGCACTTTTGTTCTGCATGTCTTGTGTATAGGGCAGCCCATTGAAACGAATGCACTGCCCTAAAATACAACACGCAACACAGCAATTGTGCTCGGATGCACCCTCTTAAAGCATTTTAGGGTGACCTTATCATACATTGTTGTGATTGCCTTTAGCTTAGTGATCATATCAAGTCCACTTTGTTACTTTTGTTGCAGTGTTAAGCCTGGATTTTGCTATGTACTGCACAGCAGTTTAACTATGACAAACACAGTTCATGTACCCTGCAGCTGATAAACTCACGTTTAGGAGCTGTTCAGCGTTTTTTTCAGCAGCCCCTGAACTCACCCTAATGCTTTCCTATTGTCCATGTACACATCTTCGTTTACAGTCGTTTTTTGAACGCAGAAAACATGTGCTCAGTAGTCGATTTTATCAGCCTTTCAAACGCTAAACGTGGCAAATCGCATTTCAAAACATTTGCGTTTTAAATTTTTTTTAACTCTTCCAATTCCCGATGCTGTCCAGAGCCTTTTTTCATCATGAAAAATACATGCAAAGCATTTTCAAGGTACTTCGATGGACAAAACACTGAACACAGGATGTTCCTACCAAGCTTGTCACACATTGTAATGACAAATTCACACCTCAGACCTCTCCCACCCTTGGAAACAAAAGATATGTTAATAACCATTCACACCTCAAATTCCTCATGAAGACCCCCTGCCAGGTAGCCTTAATGACTCACTCCACCAGACATTTTTCCCACCCTTGGAAATAAGAGATGTTAATGAGCAACTCACACCTAAGCTAATCTGAACACATGCTGTTGTGTCTGCTTCTACTCTCTGTATTTCTCTGAAACAGTCTGAAATAGTTAATAATTTACCACTTTTCAGTTCATTTTGGGCAATTGGGAGGTTCTCCTGTGCTTATCTTTAAAAAATGCTTCTAAACATAAATACGGTATGCAAACGCAGCTAAACAAACATTTTTTAACCATTTTCCAGCAATCCGTTTCCATCATTTAGAAACGTCCCGTGTACATGGGGCCTAAGACTTCATGTACACAAGCAGCTCTTAAACTCAAGTTTTTAGGAGCTTTTGGCATTTTTTTGCCAAAGCTCCTAAACTCAACTCCATGAAAGCCTGTGTCCATGCACAAATAGGCTTTTAGCAGAGTTTAGGAGCTGCCACGTTTAGGTGAGGTTAAACCTCCCTCTCCTGAATGAGGAAGAATCGCGTTCAGTATAAGAACGTTTTGACCACAGGAAAATGCAACACGGCAAAAACACGGTACCGCAGTTGCCACGTTTTGCCGTGATTTTGCCGCCATTTGCTGTTTCCTGTGGTTGGTGGTCAGGGTAGGCTCATGTACATGAAGTTTAAGTCTGTGTCAATGGCATCAGCTTAACATCAGTTTGAGATGCTTTTGAGACCAGTCAGAATTCATTGATAGGTGCATTTGACCTGCAGTTAGCCTCTATCTAACTTGCATTTGACCTGAAAGCTGGTGTTACTTGATTACAGCTATGACACCAGCCGTTTGATTGCTTGACACCAGCCATTTGATTGCTTGACAGTACGTTGTAGAGCTAACATAAGCATACTAGTAACTCTAACAGTTATCATTCAAGTCATGCCTTGAATGTAACTGTATTGTGAAACCGTTAAACTGGTGTGTTTAGTTGCACTTGAATCTGTCACACATCAAATAGGATCTTAATATTGGAGAGAAGATTAAAACAAATCACCCGCTTTTAGCTTAGAACATGTAACATGTTTGACCTCCTGTACCTTCTTCTTCCAAATAACGTTCCCCTCCGTAACAGCAGGCTAGGATCTTCATCTTACACCCACTGTCACAATTTTAAGAGAGCGCGGTCACGCAGGGCTTTACCCACACGGCTGCCTCATTCATTCAGAGAGCTATGTCATGGACGGCAGCTTGTAGTTCTCAATCTCTCCTAGATCATTGAATCTTCCTGCAGTTCAGTAACTGCCTGCCCATAGGAGATACGGGCAGGACAGCTTACTAAGGGTCTGCAGGATCCGGATGCAATGGTTTACAGACTGCAGAGTAAAAAAAATAACTGCACATTTTTTTTACTTGCAGAAAAGATATAAAATATATATATTTGCTGTCCCCTCAAATAACTCAACACACAGCCATTAATGTCTAAACCACTAGCAACAAAAGTGAGTCCACCCCTAAGTGAAAATGTCCAAATTGGTCCCAAAGTTTCAATATTTTGTGCGGTCACCATTATTTTCCAGCACTCCCTTTAACCCTCTTGGGCATGGAGTTCACCAGAGCTTCACAGGTTGCCACTGGAGTCCTCTTCCACTCCTCCATGACGACATCACATCACGGAGCTGGTGGATGTTAGTGACCTTGCGCTCCTCCACTTTCTGTTTGAGGATGCACCACAGATGCTCAATAGGGTTTAGGTCTAGAGACATGCTTGGCCAATCCATCACCTTTACCCTCAGCTTCTTTAGCAAAGCAGTGGTCATCTTGGAGGTGTGTTTGGGGTCGTTATCATGTTGGAATACTGCCCTGTGGCCCAGTCTCTGAAGGGAGGGGATCATGCTCTGTTTCAGTATGTCACAGTACATGTTGGCATTCATGGTTCCCTCATTTCTTCAGTATTGTCACATGAAAAGATATAATAAAATATTTACAAAAATGTGAGGGGTGTACTCACTTCTGTGAGATACTGTGTGTATGTGTGTGTATATAATATATATAATTTAGTTTGTTTACAAAAGATGGACTTATTGTTTAATGTTCAGTTCATGTTGCCATTACTGATTCCTTTTAAATCTTTGTCTCTATAGCAAAATGTTACACTGCAATATAGAAATTTTAACAGCCGCATTGTATATTTATTTCAGTGGCCATTCTGGAGAGGAAATCAAACTAGCAGACAGACGCATCAGATCTGCAGAAATTGAGAAACCTAAACGCGTGATAAAAGATGGTGACTCTAGCTCTTCTGACAATGAGACGGATAACCGTCAGCAAAAGCAGGCCTTTGTGTCCACTGTTATATCAACCACAGAACCAAGTTTTGACAACTCTGGATCAGTACGGGGAAGTCTTCTTAATGCACAGCAAGATGAAACTCCTGACATTGTAGATATAAAACAGAATGTGTCAGAAATTGCAGAAAGATTAAATACTTGCAGTATTAATGATCATGAAAGGACAGTTGATTGTAAGGAAAAAGACTTTAGCCAAGCTACTAAAAAGGCCATAGTCAACATTACAGAGGATGGTCAGTCTACAGGAAGCGCCATGGTGGACACTGCTTGTGTGACTCAGAGAGCTGTAAGCAAAACTGGTGCTGAGCATCTCCGAAGATTAATCTCAAAGTCCAGAAGTTCTCAGACAGCACTAAAAGACAAAATTCCTCCAGTGACAGTCAAAGGGAGCATGCTTGACATCCTCACACAGACACTAAACGGGTGGAAATCAGAAGAGACTGTGAAATATTTCTTTGGAACCAGCTATGTAATAGAACCTCCAGTCCCCAAGGAAGAGGTTCCTATTGCCAGTGACCAGACTGAGGAATTGGATGAAGATGACATTAGCTTTGAAGCCATTAAGGATACAAATTCTGCAAGTTTGAATGAGTGTTTACCTTTCAAAAATGACAATGATGAATCTAATGCTCTTCCAGATTTTGCCAAACTTCAGGAAGAAACCAAACTTATGGAACTTCGAGTCCAGGAATTTTTTAGAGGACATTATGTTTTGCCTGAAGAGGTAGAAAATGGAAAGTTAAAAGAAGGCAAAAGTGCTTCAAAAAAGGTTAGTGCTGAGTCTTAAACAAGACAGAGAATTCAGAATTCTTATCTGAGTCTGGTATTGTGTGGTTCATTACCAAAAGATATACATGAGCATTATTGTTAAAACCTTTTCTTTCCTTTCTTCATGGAATTTGCTTGGCAGTTCTAATATACAGCAGTACATACCTATATAGTTCATTAATGAAGATCCACCACTATATTGTTTTTATGTTGCTCACCATCACTGCTTCCTCTGCTGTGCTTGTCAGTATTTTGAAAGATTCCCCATACCCCATTTTATGGGGCTAGACGTTGGTGCAACCAATGTGAGTTGATAGAAGTAAAATGACATTGAAGGGTTGATGCACTGCCTATATTGTGGGTAAAGTTATTCTTGAAAGGATACAATATGCAGTACTAGGATAATGTAAGGAAATTGTAAAGATGAACTGTTGAAATTAGTAATCAAAATAATTATTTGGATTTATAGCACAAGGTATTCTGCAAAGGATGAGATTAGTAAAGATACATTTTCCTCTCATTTTATGTTTTTGGGGGTTTAGATACATCTTCTTTTGAACCATGATGCTGGGTCTTATTCAAGTAAGCATGTTCTTGTGGCTTTGAGTTAAATGCTGCTTGCAATGATGTTTTGTGATGTTGAAAGGATGATAGTGAAAGCATAATGATAAGTCTCCTAACTATGATACTTCTCTTCTGTCCTTAACTTCCCCTTTGCCACCTTAGGGTCATTAGCAAAGTTATCCTGGGAAAAGAGGTAACTTCTTGGTGTTGCGATGGTAACCCCAAAATAGGGGTCAGTTTTAGGACTTTTATTTGGCAATTCCAAAGTATGGTGGCCTGAGACTTTGTAATTTTAGGAGTGCCTTGAAGGCATTTCCTAGTATGTGCCATTAAATGTATCTGTCCTCCAACTGTTTCTCATTTACTTTAATTAATGTTTATTGTGAAATGACAAGTTTACCTTCTAAAACTGTAACACAACAAGCCACATATCATGTAAGTATAGGTTAAGAAGCAAACTGCATGTACAGGGGTTATAACATCTACACACCCCTGTTTAAAATGTCTAGTTTCTGTGATGTAAAAAAATTAGCCAAAGATAAACAATTTCAGAACTTTTGCCACCTTTAATGTGACCTATAAGCTGCACAACTCAATTGAAAAACAAACTGAAATATTTGGGGGGGGGGGAGTAAACCTTAAAAAACTAAACTAATGTGGTTGCATAAGTGTGCACACCCTCTTATAACTGGGGATGTAGCTGTGTTCAGAATTAAGCAATAACATTCAAAATCATGTTTAAATGTTTAATAGTTTTCAGTACACACCTTGCATCATTTAAAGTGCCTCTGATTTACCCCAAATAAAGTCCAGCTGTTCTAGTAGGTTTTTCCTGACATTTTCTTAGTCGCATCCTACAGCAAAAGCCATGGTCCACAGAGAGCTTCCAAAGCATCAGAGGGATCTTATTGTTAAAAGGTATCAAGTCAGGAGAAGGATACAAAATAATTTCCAAGACATTAGCTATACCATGGAACACCGTGAATACAGTCATCATCAAGTGGAGAAAATGTGGCGCAATAGTGACATTATGAAGAACTGGATGTCCCTCTAAAATTGATGAAAACACTAGAAGAAAACTGGTCTGGGAGGCTGTCAAGAGGCCTACAGCAACATTAAAGGAGCTTCAGGAATATCTAGCAAGAACTGGCTGTGTGGTATATGTGACAACAATCTCACGTATTCTTCATATGTCTGGGCTATGGGGTAGAGTGAGTGGCAAGACAGAAGCCTTTTCTTACGAAGAAAAACGTAAAAGCCTGGCTAAATTTTGCAAAAACACATTTGAAGTCTCCTATGTGGCAAAATATGTTATGGTCTGATGAAACCAAGGTTGAACCTTTTGGCCATAATTTCAAAAGATATGTTTGGCGCAAAAACAACACTGCACATCACCAATAGAACATCATACACACAGTGAAGCGTGGGGGCAGCATCATGCTTTGGGGCTGTTTTTCTTCAGCTGGAACTGGGGACTTAGTTAAGGTAGAGGGAATTATGAACTGTTCCAAATACCAGTCAATTTTGGTATTCTGCTAGAAAGCTGAACATGAAGAGGACTTCATCTTTCAGCATGACAACGACCCAAAGCATACATCAAAATCAACAAAGAAATGGCTTCACCAGAAGAAGATTTAAGTTTTGGAATGGCCGAGCCAGAGCCCAGACCTGAATCCAATGGAAAATCTGTTGGGTGATCTGAAGAGGGCTGTGCACAGGAGATGCCCTCGCAATCTGACAGATTTAGAGTGTTTTTGCAAGGAAGAGTGGGCAAATATTGCCAAGTCAAGATGTTCCACGCTGATAGACTCATACCCAAAAAGACTGAGTGCTGGAATCAAATCAAAAGGTGCTTCAATAAAGTATTAGTTTAAGGGTGTGCACACTTATGCAACCGTATTATTTTCGTTTTTTACATTTACTCTCCCCCACCTAAAAGATTTGTTTGTTGTTCAATTGAGTTATACAATTTATAGGTTACATTAAAGGTGGAAAAAGTTCTGAAATGATTTATCTCTGTCTCAATTTTTACATCACAGTAACCTGGCATTTTAACAGGGGTGTGTAGACTTTATATCCACTGGTATGCTGTCTATGAAAGTTCTCGTTTATACAGGTCATGGTATATCATGGTAGTAGATGGTCACATTGATCCATAGTTTTTTCTTTAATTTTGAAGACATTTCATAGCCTCTCCAAGGCACTTTTTCAGTTCCATTACATGTAGGCTATTGCTCAGTAAACAATATTGTTTTCCAGCCTTACTTTCTCAGCCATGCCGACAATTTTTATTTTCTAAACAAGTTTTATGCTTTTTTTTTTTTTTTTTTTTTTTCCAGGCTGAGGCTCCGTGGGCTCCACCGTTGCCTCTTGTAGATTCTTGTTCTCAGCAGCAAATTCGCAGACGAATTGTACTAGAGAAGCTGAAAAAAGTGTAAGTTTTCTGCTGTGTTTTTGTGCAGTATTAAAGGAAGCTATCATGCAGTTCTGTATGTTCTAAAGCACTGACCTGGATTAAACATATATATCAGGACTCTGCCTTACACTTGTGTTTGGGGGGGTAAAAATGCCTAGCCAAACCATTCCCCCATATTCTGCAAAGGCAATGGAGGAGGGGGTGCATATGCTGTGGCTGCGATGAAAAAAATGATCCCCACTGCCACGTTCAGTGGGCAGCACCGTCTGCTGATCGTAACCCATTCAACTGTATGCAATGCACGTGTTTGCGGTACTCTAGTACCAGGTTTTATAGGTTAAAACAAGCAGTGAGAAGGCAATACAATGCTTCCTCACCACCTGTCAAATGTTCTTTGAGGAGCGATCTGAACATGGATCTCCCTTTAGAGTGTTACACTGGACCTGCTCCCGAAACGTCACAATGCCAGAGCCAGGTTATGCTAGTTTTTGAGCCAGTTGTACAATGGAGTAATATGAAGTAATATTACCACAGTTTTGGAAGGGAAGCCCAGCAAAGTTGTTAGTATCAGTATTACTATGTCCAAGCTTGAAGGACGTCATCTAATCTTTCAGGCCTCTGGGTGTTAAGTTGTTTTATCACCCTCCCCAAGTCTGGCTTCAGCAAGCAACTGACTACACTTTTAAAACGTTAAAATCAAACTGCAGAGATTATACAGAAATATTGTGAATAGCACGAATGAGAAGTGAACACAAGGTGGTTTATAAGAAATTTAGATATTTATGTAAATGTATTGTTTTATGGTTGTAATACCCTGGTCTCATTGGGTGCAACTTGGCATGCGATTTGCAAATAGCATGCCAAGTCGAACCCTATTGTCCGCAATTACAGCAGTTATATAGGTACGGTTCAGACTTGGTCGGAGCCGCACCGATTCCTAATGTATTATATGCACTACTTTTGGTGAGATTTGCATAGACATCTGTGTCAGATGTCTTGCAAATTGCACCTGAAATCAGCATGTCCTCGACTTTGAATTTCAAAGTCGGGCTTGATGTGACCGGGGTTTAAATGTCATTGAATACATTTTATACTTTGTTAGTAACTATAACTAGTTACAAAATTAGTCAGGTTGAAAAATACACAAGTCCACCTAGTTCAACCAGTATAAAAAATAAACAAAAGAAAACCTCCATATACACAATCCCATACCCATAATTGATCCAAAGGAAGGCAAAAAAGCCCAATAAGTCCCCAATCACACCAGTGCGAATTGTCGTGCGATTTGTTCATTTCAAATTGCATGGCAAGTCGAACCCTATTGTCCGCAATGGAAGCTGTTATATTGGCACGATTCCAACTCCGCCGGAGTCGCACCGATTTGGAAAGTACTTCATGCATTACTTTTTGCAAGTTCAGGTACAACTTGCAGAGACATCTGTGCATGAAGCCGCACCTGAAGTCAGACTGACAGCCGACTTTGAAATTGTTTGACTTCACTTGAATTCGTGCGATTTCAAAGTGATTTGGTGTGACAGAAGACTAAAGCATGATCCAATTTGTTGCAGGAGGCAATCAGATATTCCCTGGATCAACAGTCCCTGGTGTTATTACCTATTGATGATGATACCCAGTTATCAGCAGTATTCTTCAGCATATCAGCCAGATGTGTGTTAATGCTGATACTTCTATACAAACTATTCTGTTGTATTGTAGTACTTTTTAAGACTTAATCATCATCATTAAAGCTATAGGAATGTAACCAAAATATTTTGCAGTGTAAAAATTAATCAGCAGACATGTTCATTTAAAAGTAATACAGATCACAGTCATCAGTAACGGGTACGTTTTTTTTAAAGCAGCAGTATGGCCATACTGCTACTTTACAAAAAAAAAAAGATACCACACATTTAACTAATTCAAGGCACATGACTGGCTCTACTGCAATCACACAACATCCTCAGTTGCAATAAGCAGGGGGAACCCCATGAGGCACTGCAGATGCCATACCACAGCCCGCATGTTATAAATGGGGAAATAATATGCAGGCCATGGTGTAGGTGACCTAGCAGAGTATAACTCTTTGTTATGGATGACCCTCAAAATTGTAACCCAGTATGCATTTTTCACTGTTTTTTTATTATACATTTATAATGGGGCGATGTTAAATGCTGTAGGTTTAATGCCCTTATCAGCTGAGGGATCTAACTACAGAATAATTATTAGTGTTTCAGTCGCAGGATCAGTCTCAAGATCTTAATAAGAGAAAATCTACTGAGAGGAACAGAGAGCCCCCCACCTACATGAAAGCCATGTTTGATATTTTTTTTGTCCGTTTTGGAAAATCATATATGACTGCAGAGTGTACAAGAAAGGCAAATTGTAACAAAAAGTGGGGTATTTACTAAAACTGTAGAGTGCAAAATCTGGTGCAACTCTGCATAAAAACAATCGGCGTCCGGGTTTTATTGCTAAAACTGAAAGTTAGAAGCTGATTGGCTACCATGCACAGCTGCACCAGATTCTTAGAGCTCCAGTTTCAATAAATCTTCTCCAAAGTTGCAAAAAAGCATTTTATCTTTTAACATTTTTACCTATATAATTAATACTCCAACCTTACATACTCCAGTAGGTGCAAGAAAAAAATCTGTTCTGCGTCATCTTTCTGACCTAGAACATTCTTGAGCATAATGAAGTTAGAACTGTATGTTTGCTGAAGGTTTTGGATCAGTACAACAGTCAGAATAGCAGAAGGGGAACAGCCTTCCTAATTTCTTAGTCAGTGAGAGGTCAAAACTACCAATGTGTGTATTTGGAATTTTCAAGTACCACCCCCACCTTTACCCATTCCTTGTGATCCTGTTGTCCACTCCTCCCTACCCGTCATAAAACTAAATTTATTGGCGATCCGATCCCTCGTAAATTGTGTCATCAAGTGGTCCTTCCATTTCAACTTAACGTCCTCACTCCCTCTCTTGGCCAACCATATTATCGATAATTGTCAGCCTCCTGAACCTCCTCATATTATATGACAAGCTTGTGTTTGTCACTATTCGAGCCAGTTCACACCACAAAAACACACTCCGGATGCATTCCAGATACGTTTTTGCTTACAATTCACACCATACTCTCTTCCGGTGCAGTTTTGATGCAGTTTGCTATGTTCCGGTACAGTTCTGTGCAGAAAAAATACTGCACGTTCTCCTTTTTTTCTGTACCTGGAACTGACTGCACTGGTGTGAACTAGGGCCATTGGAATACATGGAAAACACTGGGCCGGTTCACACTATAGAAACGCAGTCCAGATACGTTCCAGATGCATTTCTGCATGCACGTTTTTGGCGCTTTCCGGTTCGTTTTTGCAGTAGACATATGCGTTTTGGTGCGCTCCAGTACATTTTTTACTCTCTTTTTCTTCAATTTAAATAGGGACATGTGCATTTTTTGTGCATTCCAGTTCATCTTTTACTCTTTTTCTTCAATCTAAATAGGGACATGTGCGTTTTGGTGCGTTCCAGTGCATTTTTTAAGCTTTTTACCATGTTCCAGTATAGTTGTATGCAGGAAAAATGCAGCCTGTTCTACTTTTATTTTCTGCATCTGGAACACACTGAAACTGCAAACACTGATGTGAATTATGACATTGTCAACTATATAACCTACTTTCTGTGCGTTTTGGATGCAGAAAAAAAGCACACTGAAATGCATGTAGTGTGAACTGGCCCATATACCTTCTTTTCTGAATATGTTGTTTTTCATGGATGTCTGTGACACCTCTGTGACCTATAAAATTCAGTAAAACCTTTTGTGAAGGAAAATTTAAAATACCAATGTAGTTAAAGGAATGATAAAAATGTTTTCTTAAAAGCCTTAAACCTGCAAATGCAGGCTTTGTACATCCATGCTTTCTATTCCATCTTTTTGATATGTGAGTGTAATTCCCCCAATGTCCCTGCATTGCAACCTTCTAAAATACTCGCCATTCCAACAGTCTTCACTTCTCAGCACCATATAGCCTTTGCAGTAAAAACTCTCCCAAGTACCCCTGTTTGCTGGGCATGTTTGATGCAACCCCATTCATTCCTGTTCGTGAGCAGTACCCTAGCTGTCCAGCACAATACAGCCCACCCTTAGGAATGAATGGAGCTGTGGCATGCATGTGCACTAAAAGGTATATCTGGTGGGGACATTTTATGAGAAAAAGTTGTACAGCACTGGGCTGGCCCACACAGTGAAGATTGCTGGAGCCGAAAGACATCTAAGCATTTTTTCAGGCTGCCTTCAGGGAGCACTAAAGGTACCGTTGCCCTTTAACCACTTCAAGTCCGGACACTTTTACCCCCTTCCTGTCCAGGCCAATTTTCAGCTTTCAGTGCTATCACACTTTGAATGACAATTGTGTGGGCATGCAACACTGTACCCATATGAATTTTTTTGAATTTTTTTGAGACAGATAAAGCTTTATTTTGGTGGTTTTTATTCTCCACTGGGATTTTTATTTTTTTTTTTGTTATGTAAATGAAAAAGTCCAAAAATTTTGAAAAAAAGTGTTTTTCTTATAAAATTTTGCAAATAAATAATCTTCATACATCTTGGCCAAAATGTATTCAGCTATCTTTTTAGTAAAAAACATTAACCCAAATTAGTTTATTTTTTTTATTTTATTTGTTTTTTTTGTTTTTTTTTTGTTTTTTTTACATACTGTCACCCTAGCAGTACAGTGTCACCATGGTGACACTGTACTACTTGGGGGTGATGAAGATTTTTTTTACACTTGATTGCTTTTACACCCATAAAGGCTGTAAACGCAATTATTTCTCCTTCTCTCTAGATGTATTCTTGCATCCATTGAGAACTACTGTGTGAGATGTGATTGGTCACAGCTTGTCACATGATACAAGGCTGTTGTGAATAGCCTTGTACCATGGGACCTCTGTGATCATTCACAGATTTCACACGTAGTAAGCAATTATGTTTGAAGTGACATCTTGCTTACTACTCTGCATGTGATCACTGATTGGCCAATCAGTGATCACATGATCCGGACCTCGCACAGAGGTCCTGTACGACAATCGGTGTTCCACTGTGTCCTGAGGCACCGAATCGTGATGCTGCGCGCTCCCAGGGAGCGCGCACAAGCAGGGGGCGGGGAGGCCATTTATAAATGGCCACCCGACCCTGCACTGCCACCGTCCAGCTGTTTATATACAACGGCCGGATGGGAGGTGGTTAATATATTCTCTAAAAATGATATATAAAATCTGATATCAGAACAGTGTTTCCTGGCAGTAATCATTCTATGTGTGAGTAGATTTGTGAAACCTGAAAGTCATTGTTTTGCAGCAGTTAGGCGTTTTTATCTGATTGATACTTTGATATAAAAATAGAGATCTGTATAATATTCACCATAGGTGATGTAAAATGCTTACTTTTTTTTCTTCTTTACAGACTTCCTGCTATTTTGGTGCCTCTTCAGATTGCATACAGTGATGTATCTAAAGAATTGCACAACCTGGTGAAAACGTTTAGGTGAGTACTTTTTTTGCTCTTCATGAAATGTATGGATTTTACTTTTGCCTTAATGTAGAACTAAAAGCAAAACCTTTTTGGTAACCCCTGGCAGAATGTTTTTCATCTGTGTCCCATTGCAGAGATTTCCCTTCACTTCCTTTCCCATAGCCAAACAGGAAGTGAGAGGAAATATCTGCAAATAAAGGGAATTCTTTGAGGACCCCCTGGTCACTATAACTAGTGTCCCCACTGAAAGAGTTCCCCTCTTATCTTTTCTGGGGACAACCCAAAATTTGTGTTTTTCCTTTCAATAGTAATGGTGAAAAGGACAAAAAGAGAGATTGAATCTCCTTAACAGGGACACAGACAGAAAAAAACTGACAAGAGTTCTAATCCCTTTTTACTCTATCCAAAACTAATAAAAATGTTTTGCCTGTAGTTATACTAAGTTTTAGGACAGTGTCACTTCCACTGTTCTACCCTCTGCTGGCTGTGTCGGCAGTATTGCTAAATATAATAAGGCGGTATTATAGCTGAACTCTGGGTAAAATAAAGAGTTGGGGCTCCCCCACATTGCAAGGATTAAATGCTTTTTTTGACTAGGGGTAACATAGAAAGCAGTTTTAATTACCTTATCTCTTCCTGCTGGAGGCTTCCTTTATGTTCCCCAAAAACCGCTTCTCTTTGTTGCTTTATCGGTCATGTACAGTGTACTGTCAGAAGTGTAGAACTGCATGCGTCCTCTTGGTTCTTGACTGCAGAGCTCTTTTTTTGTTTGTTTGCTTTCATTCTTTAAAGCGGCGTTCCACTCAAAAATAAAAGTCAGCAGCTACAAAAACTGTAGCTGCTGACTTTTAAAAAACTGCCACTTACCGGTCCCGCGGTGTGTCCCCTGCAGCCTGTTTCACCGGCCGTCCTGTATTCCAGGAGGCCGGCATCTTCAGTGTGAGCACCCGGCTGTGATAGATTGTGGCTTCACAGCCGGGTACCCACTGCGCATGTACGAGTAGCACTGCGCTTCATGAATGGTCCTGTAGTTTTCTGGGACCTGTCACGTGTCCCAAAAGACTATAGGGAGGAAGGGAGGACACCTTCCACTTCCGATCGCCTAGGGTGATCGGACCTGAAGTGGGAGCGGGTACCTGTCAAATTTTGGTACCCGCCCCCCAAAGGTGCCAATCCTTAATGGAGAGCGGGGGAGTTGTCCTTAAAGCGGAACTTCCCCTTTTGGTTGGCGCTCCGCTTTAAGTCAGTTTGTTGTATAATATTTCCAGTTTACCCCTGCATACCCTTAACTTGGTTAATTACATGCCATTTGGTCTTCTTTTTCTGCATATATTGTACTATGTAATCCCTGGCAATATAAATAAATAAAAGAATTACCAAAAAATTTTAATAAATAAAGGAGTTACAAAAGTCAGGCAAGCATGGCCATTGACCAAAGGAAGAAACAAATCCACACAGTTGAAATGCAACCGATAAAATAATATAAATATAAACACAAGATTGAAGATACACACAAAAAAAAAGAAAAACCCAACTTAGGACGAAACCAACCTATTATTACATCGAGTTTATATAGCGCCAAAGGGTTTGCTCAGCGCTGTAGGTGGGCAAAACCTGTTTACCACATAAATCATTAAACTATAAGAACATAAAATATGTGAGATTTCAAGAACAGCCGAAACATTTTTGTTTTTGATTCAGAGATTCTCTGTTAGGAAACACACAAGTCCTAATGCATTTAATTCTGCAATTGTATGAATGGTAGAGACATGGGGAACTCATAAACAGCTGGGGACATTCAGTATTTATAAAGCAGTGAATGTGACATTAACTAAACATTCACTGCACATGAGTATTCTTAGTGCACATGTTTTGAATTACAGGGAGTAATTCACCACCAGTGAAAATTTGGTGAAAGTAACAATCATTGTTTTATAAATCTGTTTTTAACGTGCAAATAGCTCCTAGCGAATGTATGTTCTTCAAAATTATTATGTCTTTTGAAAAATAAACCTTGTTTTTTAAATGCGGCTGGGAGTTTCATTGCCAAGTACTGGACATCTCTGGTCCCACCTTCAAATGGTGAATGGTTACTTAGGGTGGATAAATTTATATTTGCGTGAAGAGATTACAGTTGTAAAAGGTTGGCCTTTTGGTTGGCCACTCTTTCAAGATAGAAATGAGTCCACCACTCTGTTGTCCTCAGTGTCATCAGGCATCACATCAGTTTTAACAGCTTATCTAACATTTCTTACCCAAATAGAGAAGATCTTTCTACAGTCTTTGCATCATAAAGCAACAACTGCCTTATCTCCTTTCTCCTCACTCCTTGTTGTGATCCTGTCTACATATCTCTTTGAAACACATTTATTCTTTAACCTTATTCATCAATCCTAGCTTGATATTTTCATTTTGATATACTATGTGCAGGCTCAGATTCGGCAGGGAATTGTTACTGTTATTACATTTTTTCTGTCATTAAAACACCTTAAACCTGCAAATCCCCTAACAAATCATTACTAAAATAAAAAAGAATCCTGGTAAAACAGCTTTTTTTAACAGGTAAAAATGTTATTGAATTTACTAAAAAAAAATAAATAAGTTGCAGCAACATTGAACATTTAGTAAGTGAAATACAGAAAATTGTACAGGTCACAATATTGCAATGGTGCAACAGCTTTAACCACTTCCCATCCGGCCCCATGTACATAAATGACCGGACGAGAGCAGTGCAGGAGTGGGTTGCCGTTTATAAACGGCGCCCACATTCACAGCCTATGCGCACTCCCTAGGAGCGTGCGGCACCGCAATCCGGTGCCCCCTGTATCCGAACACCGATCGCTGTGTGTGTGATTGGCCAATCAGTGATCACATGAACAGTAGTAAGCAAGATGTCACTTCCTGATATCATTGCTTACTACTTGTGAAATCTGTGAATGATCACAGAGGTCACATGGTACAAGGCTATTCACAACCGCCTTGTACCATGTAACATGCTGTGACCAATCACAGCTCTCACAGTATTTCTCAATGGCTGCAAGAATGCAGTCAGAGAGAAGGAGAAATGATTGCTTTTACAGCCTTTATGGGTGTTAGAGTAATCAGTGTAAAAAAAAAGAATCTTCATCACCCCCCAAAAGTAGTACAGTGTCACTATGGTGACACTGTACTGCTAGGGTGACAGTATGTAAAAAAAAAAAAAAGCATAAATTATAATATAAAGATGTTGACAAATTATAATTTTTGGTTATAAACTAATGTGGTTTATTTCTTTTTTTAAAAAGTTAACTGAATACATTTTGACCAAGATTTATGAAGAAATATATTTTTATTTGCAAAATTGTATAAAACATAATTTGGACTTTTTCATTTATATAGCAAAAAAAATAAAAATCCCAGTGGTGAATAAATACCACCAAAATAAAGTTTTATCTGTCTCAAAAAAATGCTATGGGTACACTGTTGCATGACTGCGCAATTGTCATTCAAAGTGTGATAGCACTGAAAGCTGAAAATTGGCCTGGACTGGAAGGGGGTGAAAATGTCCGGACATGAAGTGGTTAATAGCTTCCTGTATGCCCAATTTCTGAGCCTTTTTGACCACTCTGTCACTTTGTGACACCTTGCCCAGTTCAGCAGCCCATCAAAGTGCTGGGCCAATAGGAGGGGAGGGCAAGAGTCAACACTACCACAAAGTATTAGAGCTTGTTCAGAACATCCTGACTGTTGGGCATTCATGAACCAGATAAAGCTGCTGCAGGTAAATCCTAGTGCCTTCATTTTATATCCGCTAACGTTTTTTCTTTTTCCCTGTGGTTTTATTTATTTATTTAACGGACATTCATTCCAGTGAACAGTATCCACTTTTATATTATGCCCATGTTAATTATAATTGTAAGGATACCATTTGATTAAGATTTATCTGAGAAGGTTTATATCGGGTAACCAGAACCAGGTTTTTCTTCTTCCCTCACTGCAAGTAGACATAAGACATTCTAACATTAAAAGGCTACCATGATGATATCTGTAACCTCTCCCCCCTCTCAGTGTTGGAGACTGAGAGAGATGACAGTCTTCTGTCACTGTGCCCTGCAGAGAGGACTAATAAAGAGCAGGATGGTGAGCTATTGAGCTGAAATTTTCCCCTCCACTGACTTCTTTAGAAACACTTCCCATCCATCCCACTTGCTGCAGTGTTTTAGTCCACTCTGCGCAGATGAGAAAAGGCTCTAAGGAGATCTCAGAAGACTTTTTAGTACAGTTATAGTTCACTCCCAGCAAAGTCCCAGCGTGCCTGTACGCTTTTGTTACCAAAACGGAGATGTCACATTATTCCCTGGAGAGTGTCTGTCTTTTAGGCCATGAAAGTAAACTAAAAGGTAAATTATTTGCTTCACTTCGGTTCTCAGACTCTCAGTATCTGCCTCCCCAGTATAACCACTGGTCTATAAAAATGGCCTTAATGATGAAGCATGTCACTCTCCTCCTAAGGTCTCATGCACACAGGACATTTATTTAATCCTCCTAGACGCTAGCAGCATTTTTGCAGAAAAAATGCTTAACGCTTGTAAAAGTGTCTATAGCTTTAACAAGCTTTCAGGAGCTTTTACAGGCGTCAAGCTGTTGGGCATTAATTCATTTAATCGGCCAGAATAAATAATATATTCTGGCTATTGAAATTAATTCATGCTCAAGCTCTAAAGGCGCCTAGTGTTTAGGCTCGATTAGAAGATTTTAGTAGTGCCAAGCATTATTCTGCCCAAACTCCGCTGCTCCTAGATGCACTGGCAGTGGGGTTTCTTTCCTGCTTCTCAAAGCCCTTGCCATTAAAAGCTTCTAAAATTCTATGGGGTTGATTTGCTAAACGCAAATATACTGTTCATTGCAAGTGCAGTTTCTTCAGAGCTTAGTAAATGAGGTAAAGCTTCATTTGCCAAAAAATACCCAATCACATGGAAGAAAAATGAAAAACAGCATTTTTGATGGCACATAAATGGATGATAGAAATCAGCAAAGTTTCCCTTCATTTCACAGCTTCCCCTCAGAACTAGAGCAACTGCACTTGCAGTGCACAGACTATTTGCCTTTACTAAATCAATCCCAATGTGTGCATGGACACATATGATAACATGGAGGGGCATTTCGAAGCAGTAATGAAAAAAATGCCTGACGCACCTAAAAGTGGCTGCAAAAACGCCCTGTGTGAATGAGGCCTAAGAAATAACAGAACAAATAAAACCTTTTGGGTTTACAAGTAGACCACTATAAGGTTTAAAACTCAAACAAATAGTATTCTGTAGTATCAAGTGAGACAAGTGTGACTATTTTTGGTGCAAATTCTGCCAGTCAAAATTTTCTTACACTTCAAGCGAACCTGAAAATTGGGACTTTTAAAGCGGAACTATACTCACCTCAGTTCCAGCGATACAGCATCCCTCTGCTACTCACTCGGCCTCTGACACCTTCGAGTCTCAATCGCCAGTGCTGTCATTGGCGGGGCTGAGATGATTTCACTGGGAATTCTGTCGGATTCGGCATTGCTGAATTTGTACATTGAGCTGCGCATGCGGGGCTCACTGTACAGGGGTGGACAGGCAGGTAATGCAGAGGAAACCAAGCATGTTGCTTCTGCATTAAAATTCTTTCCTGTCTATTATTTTTTTTTTGGTTAAAGTTCAACTTTAACCATAAACACTCCAGTTCTTACGCCTGTATACCCCTTATGGACCAGAGCAATTTTTAAATTTCTATTATGGGGTTGTTTATTTGGAAATAATTTTGTCATTATATAACATAATAAAGTAATACCGTATTTTCCGGCCTATAAGACGACTTTTTGACCCTTGAAAATCTTCTCAAAAGTCGGTCGTCTTATACACCGGTATACGTCAGGACGGCACTTTTTAGGGGGGCGGCGCGGTGCCGCCGCCATCCCCCCCTTCCGACGGAAGGGACACTAAGTACAGGGGTGGGCAGAGGGCTGCTGTCTCTTACCTGGCTCCCACGACGATCCAGTCCAGGAAGCGCGGCTCCTTCAGTCACTCCGGCCACTCCCTCACTCCTGCCGCTCGGCCCCGCCTCCTCACCGGTGATTGGCCGCCAGAACTGTAGCTCAGGAAAGGCACACAGGCGGCCAATCACGGGCGAGGGGGTGGAGCCGAGCGGACCCGCGAAAATCGAGTGAGGGAGCCGGTAAGTGTGCAGTGCAGAGGTGCTGCTGAAACCACAAATGCTGGCTGCAGCAGCACCATACTGGAACAGGGGTCAGCAAGTGTCATTGGTGTCAGTGGGAGGAATAGTGCCCCATCATTAGTATCAGTGACACCAATGATGGGGCACTATTCCTCCCACTGACACCAACGATGGGGCACTATTCCACCCCCCACTGACACCAACGATGGGGCACTATTCCTCTCCCCACTCACTTTTTTCTCCTTCAACCACTGTGTGGTAATTTGTGCTTTGTGTCATTGTCATATTGGAATGTTATCCTTCTTCTTATTGACAACTTTCTGGCAAAGGGCAGCAGATTTTCCTCAAGAATCTGATGGTATTTTGCTCCATCCAGTTTTCCTTCTATCCTGACAAGTGTTGCAGTCCCTGCTCCTGAGAAACACCCCATGCCAGGATATTACGGCCTCCATGCTTTACTGTAGGAATGGTGTTATATGGATGGTGAGCTGGATTGGATTTCCGCCAGACATATGGTTTAGTGTTGAGGCCAAATAATTAAATTTTAGTCTCATCTGACCATAACACCTTTTTCCATGTGGCTTCAGAATCTTCAAGGTGTGTTTTGGCAAAGCTCTGTCGTGACTTCATGTGGCTTTTCTTGCAGAGTGCTTTTTTTCGTGCAACCCTCCCATACAAGCCACATTTGTGGAGAATTTCTGATACTGTTGTTACATGCACACCATGACTACTGTTTGTCATAACTTCCTGCAACTGCTTCTTAGTTGCTGTATGCCTCTTGGTAGCCTCTCTGACCAGTTTCCTCCTGGCTCTTGTGACATCCCGATCCAGGGAGGATCTGTGTTACCAAATACCGTATATACTCGAGTATAAGCCGAGTTTTTCAGCACATTTTTTGTGCTGAAAAACGGCCCCCTCGGCTTATACTCGAGTCAACGTCTGCAGATGTCTAGCAGGGGGACAGAACAGAAGGGAAACTAAGTACAGGGTTGGGAAGGGGGCTGCTGTCTCTTACCTGGCTCCGGTCCCACGATGATCCGGTCCAGGAAGCGCGGCTGCTCCTTCATTCGGTTCGTCCACTGGATGTTCGCGCGGCTGCTCGGCTCCGCCTTCTCACCGGTGATTGGCCGCCAGAACTGTAGCTCAGGAAAGGCACACAGGCGGCCAATCACCGGCGAGGAGGCGGAGCTGAGCGGCCCCGCGAAAATCGAGTGAAGGAGATGCAGGTAAGTGTGCCGTGCTTAGGTGCTGCTGCAACCACATATGCTGGCTGCAGCAGCACCATACTGGAACAGGGGTCAGCAAGTGTCAGTGGGGGGAATAGTGCCCCATCATTGGTGTCACTGATACCAATGATGGGGCATTATTACTCCCACTGACACCGATGGGGCACTTTTCCTCCCCCCCACTGACACCAACGATTGGGCACTATTCCTCCCCCCTCCCACTGACACCACTAATGGGGCACTATTCCACCCCCCACTGACACCAATCATGGAGCACTATTCCACCCCCCACTGACACCAATCATGGGATACTATTCCCCCCCCACTGACACCAACGATGGGGCACTTTTCTCCCCCCCCACTGACACCAACGATGGGGCACTATTCCTCCACCCCCCCACTGACACCAATGATGGGATATTATTCCTCCCACTGACACCAATGATGGGACACTATTCCTCCCACTGACACCAAAGATGGGGCACTATTCCACTGACACCAATAATAGGGTGCCTCATTTCCCACCCTCGGCTTATACTCGAGTCAATAGTTTTTCCCAGTTTTTTGTGGTAAAATTAGGTACCTCGGCTTATATTCGGGTCGGCTTATACTCGAGTATATACGGTACTTCTTCTTATTAATAGATTTTACTTGATAAAGCCTTTGAAATGTTTTTGTATCCATCTCCTGACTTTTATTTGTCCACAATTTTATCCTGGAGATCTTCTGACAGTGCCTTGCCACCCATAGTTGATTGTTTGCTTCAGTTGCATTACCAGAGACTGAAATGCTCCAGGAAAGCTGTTTTCATGCTGAGCTAATCAAAATGACCACAGCTAATCACAATTGAAAATCAAATAGCTGTGTGTGCCACTAAGAAGGTGATTAGCTATTCCTGATTGAGTTTACAAGTCATTTTTAGGAGGGGAGGGGGGTGATCCTTTTTCCAACTCATTGATTCTGTTTTTTTTTATTTGATTTTTTTCTGACATGTTGGTGTTATATCTTTCACTTGCTGGATAAAACATAAACTGTGTCTGTCTTCATTTCAGGCTGTAAAGCAACAAAATGTGATTATTTTAAAGGGGGGTGATACTTTTCTGTACCCACTGTCAGAGTGATAGAGAGTAAATGTAATATAACTACAAAATTACATTGCATTTCTGGTACCAAAAGAAACTTTATTGTAGTTGTAAAAGTCACACTGTCTGAAACTGATGGGTACAGAGTGGTTAAAAAAGCCAAGCTAAGTAAAAGATAACATCACACCCATGCAGGGGTTGTATTAGTGGTCTTAGAAAAAAATTAAAAGGCAACATATAAATGTGAACGCGATCAGAGACAGGCGGTTTAAACCCAGAGCTTCACATAATTTTGTCCTCTGCCTGTTGCATTGCATTTCTGAAATATGCTTTTGTTTCAATATTTCTATAGTGAGTTCAGCAAAGGAAACAACTAGAAGTTGCCCACGGAGGGGCCAGGTTTATGCAAATTACACTTCTAAACAGTGTTTACAAATACCCTTTATAGCTACGTTCTGTTTAAAGCCTGTTTTTCATTTTGAAAGCTGAATTGAAAGCAAAAGCAGAGGGAGGCAGTGGCAGGGGTAGAGCAGAAAGGAGAGCTGAGAGAAATACAAAGGCCACCATCCTTTGGAAAATGCTAGTTACCTGGCTGTATTGCTTTTTCATCTAATTCAGTACTTTTGGAGTCATTGGCCCAAAACAAGTGTGCAGCAAGTAAAATCTGAAACGCTGACCAGAGTATTACTTGTTTCAGGTTAGTAACTCAAAAAGTAGTAATGCCATTGGGTTGGCAAAAGTAACTATCATTTTCAGAAGGAGGTTATCAAAGGCAACTTGTGTATTATTATCAGGGCAGGTTTCCTTTCAATAGGCAGGCAAGCTCACACCATGTTTGTTTCATCGGGTACCACCAAATTCAGTTTTCTGTGGTTAAAATTATTTAATATGTGACCATGTTTTTAGTATGTTGTGTTCAGGTCCATTGTTTCTCAAGAATCATTCAGCCTCAATTAAAGGACATGTATATGTGGGTGTTGTCTGTACTTCTTTTCAGGTGATTTTTATTAAGTCTTTTGGCATGTACAGTCATAGACTGCAATGGTATCAGTGTATATAAAGTAATCTATACCATATGTTTTCTAATATGCATGATGTGGCAAAGAACCGGTCAGTTAATAGGAAAAAGAGTAACAGATGCCTAATGTATAGTCTGCAATGCAAACCATCATTTTATGACTGTCTTGCAAACAAAATCTGTAACAGTATGTATGTAGATTGGTATGTTGACTGTTTAAATAAAGAAAAAAAGCCAAGCTAGCTACAACCTTTAAAGTGGAACTGAACTCCAATAATTGAATATTATCTATGTTATGGTGATCAATTAATTCTGCCCTGAAAAATGTCTTTTTGTCTGGAAATCCTCCTGAAAAATAGCAGTGCACTTCCAGCTATGTGAGGGTGCCTACATCCACATAGCGGTATATCTGCAGTGTGAGGACTAAGGCACTGATATCTCCAACAGCTAGACTCAGATGATGTGAAATGAGATTTGGTGGTTTCACTGCTCTAGCACTCAGTGTTCTGTGTGCTGTGAAGAAGCAAATCCGTGCCTCTACCAAGATGGCTTCCCCCCTCACAGAGATACAGTGCAGATCAAGGCATGCTAAGTCAGTAGTAGGTGAAAGATCAGCTGCAGGGAAGTCACAGGCAATACTGGTGGCCAGTCCTTTGTTCTCTGCTTGCCTTTTGTGGCACAGCTTTCAGAGTTCAGTCTCCCTTTAACAAAAAAGAAAAACATAATTGAAAGCTATAATAACATAAACCCAGCTCTGTGTCCAAGCAAGAATAATGACAACCTTATGATATGTAAACTTCAAAGTTGGAATTATTGACCAAGTATCCTGTTTGTTGGTAAAAAATGTCTCATTATGGGCAATCTTTTTCTTTCTTTTTTTTTTTACTTTTTTCTTTTTTTTTCAACTCTCTCTGACAAGAGAGGATCTTTTATGGTTTTCCTTTCCCAAGTAATGGAAAATCTATATAAAGAAAGCATTTTCAGACCACAGGCTTCTGTTGTGTCTGGCGAGGTCTCTTCTTGCTGAGGAACCTGAGATGATGGACAGCTCACTATCTGATCTTGCCTTGTACCTTATTTCATGTGAACTTTGATCTCTGCTCCTCCCATGAACTTCCTGTTTGAGCCATACCTTTTTCCCTTGCTGTTTGCCAGATTATTGTGCTCTCTCCAGCCAATATCCCACTCCTGCTGCTATCTGTTTCTCCACTGCCACTCCAATCTTTGGCCTATTCCACGATGATGCTTTTACTTGATCTCAAACTGCAACCACTTTTTACTGATCTTTTGGCTTTTTTACCAACTATGTTTCTGCTTGATCCCTTCTTGCTATATCTGCTATGTTAGCAAAACCCATCTCCACCATCAAGAGCTCTAGTGAACAGCAGTTAGTTCTTAGACTCCGTACCTCAGGTGGACCCTTGTCATCCACCATAGTAACCTGCTTGCATACTTATATTGCTGGTCAGCGGGAGCTGGTCTCTGAGCCAACCTTGACTGTCTGCTTCTAATAAAGCTGAAAAACATGATGTCATTAGAGTGCTGCTGCTTTCTCATACATATCAATTCCATGGCGCATGGACAAGCTCTTCTTGGTTGGCACTCAAGACTTAGGATTTACTGTGAGCATGGAACTGTTACTCTTCTGCACTTCTTATGGAAAATCTAGCCACAATAAGTGTGTGTTATCACTACAACCTACATTTTCATAGTAATATGTTGAAGCTAGTATAGGTGAAGCATAAATGATAAATCCTGTTATCTTGGCTGTCATCTTAAATACTGCATTCCTAAAACTGTTGTAGTACCAAAAAACGTGATGTAACATTTCAAAATTGCCACTTTGGCATTGTTGTCCTTTTGTTGCTAACCCTAAACAACCCTATTTACTGATGGGTTTGCTACAAGTATAAGAGCTTAACCATTACCCGCCCAGCCTATGGCCAGATGGTGGCGGGCAAAATCCCTCAGCGTTCCGGGTGGACGCCATATGGCGTCCTCCCGGGCATGCGCTGTTTGCGCGCCTGCAGAGCCACGCAGCGGCGCGATCTGTCACCGGCCGTGTACCTCGGACACAGCCGATGACAGATCTGAGTACCGGCCCCGTTGCCGGTACCATGTGACCTGCTGTGACCAATCACAACAGGTCACATGACAGTTGTATACAATGGATGGCTTCATTCATGCCATCCATTGTATACTAGTGTGTTTAGCTGTGAATGGTCACAGTGATCACATGCACAAGCTGGGCCAATCACAGCCCAGCTGTGTCATGTGATTAGCCGTGGCCAAATCACAGCTAAGCACGAAAAAAAAAAAAGCCCTGAATGAATCAATGTCATTCAGGTAAATGCTTGCTTATACCAAGTAATTCTTTGCTATAAGCAAATTGTGTAAAAAAAAAAAAATACTGATCACTTCCCCAAAGTAGTACAATGTTATTATGGTAACATTGTACTACTTTGGTCATAGTGAAATATGAAAAAAAAATCTTAAAAAAAAAAAATAATAAAAAATTAAAAATAATACAAAAAAATAAAAAAAATTATTTTTTTTCATACTGTCACCAGTGTCCCTTATCACCGCCATGCCAGTTATATGATGACGCTGTACTGCACTGGTGACAGTATGTTAAAAAAAAAAAATAGTGAAAATTATTTTTTTTCAATTTTTTCATTCTCCGAAAAATTATGACAAAAAAAATACAACTTCAAAAAACTCGCCATGCCTCTTATGAAGTACGTCGGACTGTCTACGTTGCAAAAAGTGGTCATTTGGGGGATATCTGTACTGTTCTGACATTCTTGGACCTCAAGAAATTAGATTGGCTGTCAGTACTTCAGGATTGATCAATATTCAGATCTATACCATAGTTTGTGAACTCTATAACTTTCCTACAAACTAAAAAATACATCCTAATTTGGGTTATTTTCACCAAAGACGTAGTAGAATACATCTCGGCCTAAATTTATGAAGAACAATTATTTATTTGCAAACTTTTATAACAGAAACCAAGAAAAACGTGTTTTTTGTTTTTTCCAAATTTTTGTTTTTTGTTAATTTAGCAAAAAATTAAAACCCCAGTGGTGATTAAATACCACCAAAAGAAAGAACTGGTTGTGTGAAGAAAATGATAAAATTTTAGTTTGGGTACAATGTTGTATGACCGCGCCATTGTCATTCAAAGTGTGAGAGCGCTGAAACCTGAAAAATGGCCTGGGCATGAAGGGGGTAAAAGTGCCCAGTATGGAAGTGGTTAAACTCTTCTAAAGGATAACTGTCCTAAATGTGCACTTTGACCTCTTGAGGACCAGTGACCTACCCATATGTCACTGGACTTCAAGTGGTTATACCGGAATGATGCCTGCAGCTCCAGGCTTCACCCTGTTACCATTTTTAGAGCCGACAGTCGACATTGTACAAGCAATCCGAGCAGCTAACTAGCCCCTTAATTGCATGTACAAGCTGTGGGAGGGGACACTTCCCACTGGGAGACCTGAGTGACCAGCCAGCACATCTGCTGGCTGGCCAGACAGCCAAACAAAGCTGGGATCAGCTTTGATCAGCTCTCCACTGTAGTAAACCAGAAGCGATGACCTGACATCTCTTCTGGTTTACTCAAAACTAAATGGCGCCATTTTAAAAAAAAAAAAATAAAGCTTTGAAAAACACAGATCATGGTGTTTTGAATGCTTTTAAATGTAGAGGAGGGATTTTGGGGGTCTTGGAGACCCCAGATCCCTCCATAAAGAGTACCTGTCACATACCTATTGCTGACACAAGGGATGTTTACATAAATTATGACAGCAATAAAAGTGATTTAAAAAAAAAAAAATTAATGTGGCAGTGTAAAAATAAAAAAAAATATATAGTAATTAAAAAAAAATTAAAGTACCCGCATGCTCTTGCACAAAGGCAAAGGCACGCATCGGTCCCACGCGCACACAGCGATCGTCCCACACGTGAGGCATCACCACAAGTGTCAGATCATGGGCATTAATTCTAGTACTAGACCTCCTCTGTATTCTAAAGTGGTAATCTATAAAGGCTTTAAGCGTGCACTACGGATAGCAAAATTAACATTGTCGCCGTTGCACAGGCGTGCATGTTTGACATCTATTTACTCAACGTGACATCTTTTATATTTTAATAAATTGAGTTATGCATTGTGTTTTTTGCATTAAATTTAAAAAAGTGTATTTTTTCCCCCAAAAATGCTTTCGAAAAAACGCTGTGGAAATAATGTGTGACATAAATAATTGCAAAACCCACCATTTTATTCTATAGGGCCTCTGCTTTAAAAAAACTTAGAAAATTAGTTAGAACCCCCAAACATTATAACAAAAAATATAGATTTTTTTCATGTAAACAAAAGTGTCAAAAAAAGGCCTGGAGGTCAAGTGCTTAAATCTTTATCATTTGTTACAGTAATAATGTATAGTCCTTCTGCATGATGTTTAGAGTGAGATAAGGAAATGGACAGTCAGGTTTAGAATATAGTGTAACTGACAGCTGTAACTCTAGCAATTACCCTGCTGTCATGTAGTCCAGCATTTATTGAAGAATGCTTCAGGTCCAAACTTTTCAAGTGATATAGAACAAATGTTACAAATATTCTTTACCTATGCTCAGCAAATTTGGCCCTGGTGGCTAGTAGATCTGCTCTAGATTATTTGTCAAGCGGAGAAAAAAAACTTTATTTATAACTGAAACAGAAGACTAAGTGAAAAATGTTAGCTCTTCTTTTAAAATGTTATTTAAAATGTTTCTTCCTTGTTCCATTTTGTTGATTTTAGGCAGTTTGAATGCCTGACAATAAGCTTAGTAACCTCTGCTAAAAGCACGCCTGGCTCTATTACAACAGTTCAATAAGTCACTTGTGTCAGTATCATTTTTGAATAGCATATTAATGGCAGTGACCAGTGTTGGGAGTTTGACAATCAATATAAACCTTGACTAGAAGTTATTAGACACAAATATCTGCACCTTCTTCTGTTTAAGTACAAGAATATCGCCTCCCCTTGCTTCAATCAATACCTTCTTGTTTTGAGTCAGAACTCCCTGTTCTTAGCTATGTTCAATGGCTTTCCCCAGATGCGTTGGAGCTGTCGCGTTTGCTTACCCACACTCCAGTGGGTGTACATCATTGTCACATGAGCGCAGCCTGACTCCCATGTCACAATTCAGAAGGTTTACTTGCCAACACAAGCTTTTCTAGAATAGTTTAACATATTTGTCACAATCTGTAATTCAGTTTAAACGTTCCTTTGTTTTAGAAAGCAAAAAATTACACATTTAATCATTATATCAAGTACACAGTTAGTGCCATATACTATAAAAATTAAATGCACTGCTCCAAAAAATTAAAGGAACACTTTGAAAACACATCAGATCTCAATGAGGAAAAATATCATGCTGGATATCTATACTGATATGGACTGGGTAAAGTGTTAGGAATGTAAGGATGCCCCATGATTTGATGGAGATGAAAATTATCAACCAATAGAAGACTGAATTTAACGACACTCTGAAAAACAAAGTAAAACAAGTATGCAGCAGGCTAGTCCATTTTTCTGAAAGTTCATTGCAGCAACTCAAAATGGTACTCAGTAGTTTGAATCCCCCCCCCCCCCCCGTGCTTGTATTCATGCCTGAGGGCATCACTGAGCTCCTGGACAGTCTGGGGTCCAACCTGGCGGCGTCGGATGGAACGCAACATGATATCCCAAAAGTATTCTATTGGATTTAGGTGAGGCGAGCATGGGGGCCTTTCAATGGTATCAATTCTTTCATCCTCCTGAAACTGCCTGCATACTCTCGCCATATGATGCCGGGAGGAGGAACCCAGGACCCACTGCAGCAGCGTAGGGTCTGACAATGGGTCCGTTATGGCTGTCAGGGTGCCATTGTCTAGCCTGTAGAGGTCTGTGTATCCCTCCATGGATATGCCTCCCCAGAGCAGCATTTTACAAGCAGTATAACATCATTTTGTAAGGCTCTGGCAGTACTCATCCTGATCCTCCTTGCACAAAAGAGCAGGTACCGGTCCTGCTGATGGGTTAAGGACCTTCTACGGTTCTACGGCCCTGTCCAGCTCTCCTAGAGTAACTGCCTGTCTCCTGGAATCTCTTCCATGCTCTTGAGACTGTGCTGGGAGACACAGCAAACCTGACAATGGTACGAATTGATATTCCATCCTGGAGGAGTTGGACTGCCTGTGCAAACTCTGTAGGATCCAGGTATCGCATCATGCTACAAGTAGTGACACAGACCCTAGTCAAATGCAAAACTAGTGAAAAACAGTCAGAAAAGATGAGTAGGGAAAAAAATGTCAGTAGCCTCCACTTGTAAAACCATTCCTGTTTTAGGGGTCACCTCATTGTTGCCCAGCTAGTGCACCTGCTGTTAATATCATCAACACCAAAGCAGCTGAAACTGATTAACAACCTCCTCTGCTACTTAACTAACCAGATCAATATTCCAGAAGTTTGATTGACCTGATGCTATACTCTGATTAAAAAGTGTTCCTTTTTTTTTTTTTTTTTTTGAGCAGTGTATTGTTTTACAAGACACCCAGTACATTGAAAATCCGTTAAAAAAAAAAAAATTGCAAAACGCTTCATACTTTCGTTAGAGCTTCATTTTCAAAAAATTTTTATAGAAGTATTTTTGAAGTACAAGATAAAACATAAAGGATGACACAGAAATTAGCAAATTGTCCATATACATCTCACCCAAAAACCGAGTTATTTGTGGACCAGAAGTTCTACTGAATCCAGGTGTAGCAGCAGACATAAAGCAAAGAAGGAGTCAATAAAAGAAGATGCCTTCACAGCTGGGAGGGATAAGGGAGTGATGATGAAAGCTAAAGATCAAGTAGTGTAGAAAAAAAAGCAAAAAAGGGGGAGGGAGGAGGACATTAGGAGCATCCAAGCCATTAATAAAAGGTTCCAGTGCCCTGCAAAAGTTTCAAGACCCTGGTCAAAAAACCGGGCAATCATGGGGTACGTCCACCATGTGTGTAGAATGTCCCCCAAGGTGGAACAGCTGCGGTAGCACGTGCCGGAGGAAGATGGATTAAGGTGTGCTAATAGGGATGGGCCCATGTACCATCTTGTGAGTTTTAAATGTGAATTCGACTGTGAATAAGTTGATGGAGCAGATAGCCATAGTTGACCAAATCTGTAACCAGTCTTCCCTATCTCTTGTGCACTGAAGATCACTTAATCCATCTGGAGACATAAGTGTGACTAGAGGTATTGGTAGAATCATTCAGTTGTGAATAAATGATAGATATGAGTTTAGGAGTTAGGTGTTTATGAGTTTAGGAGGAAGAGGTGCATGATAACAAATGCTCAAAGAGGAAATGCTGTTTGTGAGCTCCCTATTGGCAAGTATGCCGAAAAAACTGCTATTTTTCCCTAATTTCCGCCCAGGCATAGACACAGCAGCCATTTATGAAAGAGTGGATAAAATGAAATTTGTGAAAGGGCAAGGAGAGTCTAGTCCGGAAGGGAATAGTGGATTGCCTAGGAAGGGTAAAAGGGGAAAGAGAGGCAAAATGACTTTGCTGAATTATTTGGTGGAATCCCAAATATGGAGTGTGGGGAGCATTAAAGAGCTGATGGGTGTTGGTATGGCTTTTGTTGGTAACTGTGGTAGTGGGTACGGGAGAGAGACTATGGAACAACAAAGCATCTCCAGGTCAACCCAAAGGGGAGCTTGTCATGAGGCATATAGGGAGACCAAGAGAGCAATTTGTGTGGCTGTGAAATATTTGCAGAGGTTGTGTGTGTGAAAGCGCAAAACAAAATTTTGGAAAGATCTCAAAAAGTGCAACAGGATGAAAATCGGAAGGGTGCAAAATAGATATAAAAGCTTTGGCAGGATGGTCAACTTCATAGAATTAATTTTCCTGTAACTCTGGAAAAGCCTGGACTAACAAGAAAGATAGCGAATTGTAGCCTAAAGATGGTGGCAAAGAACTTTCAGCCAAGAGAGAAAGCGGGTTCGAAAGCCCTATCTACTTTAGGCATAATGCATCTATTACCAGGAAAGGGAGTCAAATATTTTATAAATGTCTAGCTTAAGAATCATGCTGGGAATTCGTCATTGATGGATCAGGTGGATGACTTTGCGAATATTATCTGATGGTTGTCCATATGGGATAAAACACACCCGATCTTTAGAGATAAGAGTGTGAAGAAATGTATTGACTCTAATTGCAAGGATTTTTATGATCATGTTCAGTAGTAAGATTGGTCAGTAATTATGTGAATCTAGAGAATTTTTTACCAGGTTTTGAGGGCATAATTATATGGGCTGAAATAGAGGAAGGCTGTAAATCCATGTGATTTAGACAGGCTAGTCTGATGTGGGGGGCAAACATCTCTCACAACTTTTTATAATATAAGGCCGAGAAACCTTCTGGCTTTCTTGCGTTTTCGAAGATTTGATAATCCTAAGGACTGTCAGGACAGTGATTTCCACTTCTATCTCGTCTATCATAGACTTGTATATAGAAGGTAACATGATGTCTTGGAATAGATCATCCACCAGGTCTCTATGTAAAAAGTCCGAGGACTGACTGACAGAACAGAAGAAAATTTATCCACGATAATGACTTGGTTGGCATCTCAGGTATGGGCATTGAGTAAATTAACTATCGTTGGACCAGGTTTAGTGGAAAAACATTTCCTCCTGATCCATCTCAAATGTTTTTCTGCCTTGTCAATAAAAAAAGTTGAGTTCCACTCTGGTTTTCTCTATTCGTTGCCGTAGGGAAGACATTTTGAGATATTTTAAATTGTTTTGGTTTGGTCAAGGCAGGAAGAAAAGGAGGAAATCTTAGAATCACTCTCTCTTTTCCTGTGCGTGGCAACTTGAATTAGTTTCAAAAGGACCCTTACTTCGGTAAAGAGTAGAGGAGCGATCTTGAAGATACTTTGACAGAAGTCCAGAAATCTAAAATAGAGCAGCTGGTACATGTATCTTCTTTGAGTTCTAAAATAAAGGAAACATGCTATTAATTGCTACTCAAGGTGGTGCAGGTTGCTAGACCATTTAGCAGTTAAATTCTCGGGTGTCAGCTGTTAGAGGGTTTGTAGGCAGCAGGGGATGTTTAGCCACCTTTGGGGAGACTATCTGGTCATAAAACTTTTCTGGACAGCAGGATCCATGAGTCACCAATGCCTAGTAAGTGATACAGAAAATCTCTAGTGCCTCACCTGAATTCAGTGAAGTGGGGGTGTGGTCAATAAAATAATGGAAAACCAAAAGCAGACATATTGTCTCTGAGATCAATATGACACTTTCTATGGTAATAGGGTGGTTTGGTTACACTTTATGTCTACAGAGAATTTCAAGAAACTCAGCGACCTGATATAACCACATAACTTGACTCACATGGCGTTTAGAGATGGAATTCTTGTGTTTCATGTTAGTGCTTGTTACTTTTTCAAAAACAAAAAGGAAAACGCGGGACTTTTCTATTCTTGCTGAAAAAGTTGTTAACTTGAAAAATGAAAATCAAAGCAACCACCACAACTAAAGAATGGTTAGCTTTAACATATTACATTTTGTAATTTGTACTTTGGGTTGGATATCCTTTAACCCCTCGATGCCGACGTAACACAAATATGCGGCCTCACAGAACTGGGCTTTTTTCCATGGGGCCGCATATTTGCATACCTGTCTTTCTGCTGGGAGTGCGCAGCATGGCACGCTCAGAGCACAAAGACCGTGGTGTCACAGAGTACCGGGTCCCATTCTAACGATCGGGACCCGGGACTCCCGATTCCGGGTCACATGATCACTGTGATAGCCTCTGACTGGCTATCACAGTGATTAGTCACTGTACAGCCTGGCCCCCTTGTGTTTTTTTTCTCTCCATGAATGGAGGAGAGAGATACATTGTATCTCTCTAACTCCTCGCCTAGAGGGGGGGAAAAAAAAGTTTGTAAAAAAAAAAAAAGATAGATAAATATTACAAAATAAAGAAAAAATACCTGAATCTAGTTCAGTGCCAGGGTAAGTGTTTGGGTCAAGGTCAAAGGTCAGGATTTAAAAGAAAATTGGTGTCAATGTGTTTTAGATATAAAAAAACAAAACAAAAACAAAAGGCGCTATTGTTTCTAAGCTGTACTACGGGTACAAACATCATACACATATATGGTATCGCTGCGATCATCAAGAGCTGGAGAATTTATTTTAGGTTGTTCTATGGTGGTAGGTTATGGTAGTAACGAGACACACAGCTAAATAAAAAAAAAAAATTTTTGTTTTTACTATTTTGGGCCAGTTTCCTTTGATGATGATAAAAAAAAAATCAGGAGATATCAATTACCATTTACCACCAAATGAAATCCCAATTTGTCCTGAAAAAAAACAAGGTATAATTCACCTGGATTTACAAAGTAGTTGTGATATGTACGGTTTTACTAACACATGTCAACATTGCAAAATTGTGCTTAGGCATTTAGATGTTTTACTCTTCGGCGTGAAGGGGTTAATTATCAAAACTGTAGACTGAGACTTAAGTTGTGCAAAATCCTGGTCTGCTGCTCACTTGATTCACACTATTGCTTTTTCACATACAGGGAGAGAGAAAGCAGTGCAGAATTTGCTAAAGGCTCGCTGGCCCCTTAGTTTTTTTTTTTTAATGATTTCACAGACGTTGCACAACTTTCACCCAAGATGCACACATTTTCTAACTGGATTCAGTTGGAAAAATGTTTAAATCCTAGGTGAAGGATACGTGAAACACTGTATAGACACCCATGTATTCCTTTGAGCTTCTTCCTCCAGTCCTCATATTCCCTTTGGTCTTTCATGTCTTTCTTCCCTTAATACTTCTGCTCATTGGCTTTCAATGTGCTCCTTCTCTCCAATTCCCCCCCCCCCCCCCGAGTTTTCGCATGATTTTTTTATCCTTGTGTAAATTTCTGTCGGTCCTCCTACACCTCCTGTTCTCTGTGTGTCTTCCCCTGATCCTTGTGCAACTTGTATCCTTTTGTGCTGTGCACATTTCAAAACATAATAGCAAAACATTTGTGGCATTAGAGATTGGGGAAGGTGGAGGGGGTGTTTATATTTGCTGGAAATTTTATTTTTCTTAAAGGTAATCCAAATAATATTTGAGGACATTTTGTTTTATATTTTTTTCATTTGTCTTTCAGATTCACAAACAAAAACATTAATCACACTATTCCAGAATGGTCTATAATTGGCATTGTTCTTCTGTCTGCGTGAGTATAGTTCCTTTTTTTTTCATTACAAAGGCTAAAATACAACCCTGCCTGTTTATTATTTTTAGAAATCTATGTTTAATGTTTACTAGTTTGTCACTTCTGGAAGGCACTGCCACAACCCAATACAGTGATCAATCCCCCCCCCCCCCTCGCTCTATCACAGACAAAAAAAATCCTTGCAAAAATATTTAGTCAAAAGTGAACTCCCTTGGTGTGCTGCTATGTTATTATCCCCTTACAGATTCTCCAAAAAGTGGTGAATAAAAGTTTTTCCACTCAATACAGCACTACTAATCACCAAATGATTGTGCAGTGCAATCCAAATCCAATACCGTTATTACTTCCTATATTCAAAAATGAACATGTAGCAAATCTCGTAATAAAGTGTACAAATATACGTATGAGTGAATAATCATTTGTTTGGTATTAAACCCACAAGCAAACATTTATTATATTGCAGCTTACCATTTCTTTCATGTGATGTTTGCATTCTTTTTCTTTCTTTTTTGGGGGGTTTTCCTCTATTTTCTTGTGATCTTGCCAGCAAGTCTGTTGTTTTTCAAAGGAACAAGCTATGCAGCAGAATGGATCAGTTACAGAGATGAGGCAAACCATTTAACACTAGCAGGGGTACTTACAATTATCACCTTTTTTATTTATAATAACCTTTATCCCAAAAAGAAAAAAAAAGTTTGATGTAACTCCCTATAAAGTATTAGCTAGAGTTTTGCTTCAATTTATTAGTGTATTTAAATATGTTAGTACATCTAACACCCCCCCCCCCCCCAGACTGGCAAAGGTGCCCCCTGTGCTCCTTCATCCAGGGTGGGGGCACAGGAGGTGTATTAATGGCCAGATCACCAGATGAAAACAGAGGGAAAAGCTTAAGAAAAGAAAACTAATGCTGCCACCACATCTAAACATCTAATGATTGTTAAGTTGCAATATCTGACATTTTGGTTTTGAGTTTAACACTGGTTTAAACTTTATAGGAAGAAAAAAGTAATCATAATTGTGAAAACCCAGTCTTAAAACTCATTGTTCTTCATCCAAAGTAACATCCACCACATTGTGTTCACTTTACTTGCCTCCTTAGATCAAATAGTGTACTGCAACCACACAGTTGCTTCCCTTCACCAATTGTTGGACACAAACTCACCAATTTCCATTGCCAAACTGTCTCAAGATAGGCAAAACTCGTTTTGAGAAGCTCTGGCTATTGCTGCATTAACTGCTAATGAATGAGTCCAGGTGGAGATATGCTGCTTTGTATCAGGGGCAGGGCTATTCCTTCTCATACCTTATGTCAAAAGGCATATAAAAACCCAACAGAGTGTGTAATATTGTAAAGGCACAAGTATGTATTCAAAACAATGTTGCACTTGAAATTCCAGTTTAACACAAATGCTGTCAGCTTTGCCTAAGGCTCCGTTACCACTAGCGAGATTTTAGATGTGACTTGAGTTGCACAGAATCGTATGACAAAGTTAAATTGCATTCTTTTCAATGGTGCCTGTTCACAACAATGCAACTCAGCATGGAGTGATTTTGGAAAAAGTTGCTGTACTACTTTGGTGCGATTCCAGGCCCCATACAATATGCAAACCACTTCAAAGTAACGTCTGAGTTGCACTACATAACCGAACTGAAAGTTAGATCAAAATCTGATCACAGTAGTGTAAACGTAGCCTTAGAAGCCAAGGCTCTCACACCTCTCTGAAAGCGGAGCTGACTACGCTGTTCATGGGTCACTTCTGCTCTCCAACATGAAACTCGTACGCCATCAGGCTCCGCCCCCAATGCTGTGCTTCCAGAGGGGTGTGAGCACCTCGGCGTCTTTAGCAAAGCTGACAGATCGCGTGTTAAGTTGGAATTACTTTTCTTCATGTAAGTGCAACATTGTTTAGAATAAATATTTGTGCCTTCACAATATCACACTAAGTTGGGTTTTCTTTGTATGCCCTTTGAGATATGCTGAGAAGGAATAGCCCTGATACAAAGCAGTGGGTCTCCACCAGGACTCCTTCACCAACAGTTGATGTGGCAATAGCCAGAGCTTGAGAGAGGTAGCCAACTGGAATTGGTGAGTGTGTGTTCAATAGTTAGTGAAGGGAAGCACCTGTGTGAATACACTATTTGATCTAAGGAGAGCAATTAAAGTGAACACAATGTGGTGGATGTCACTTTTGATGAAGAACAATGATTTTGAAAGTGGTGCTCCAGGCTCTCCCAAAAAATTAAATGTCAGCAGCTGCAAATCCTGGAGCTGCTGACTTTTAATTTAAGGACACTTACCTGTCCAGGGATCCAGCAATGTCCCTACCTGAGCTGATTCTTCAGTCGGCTTCAAGTGTAAGTGGCGCATTTTCAGTAAGGGAAACCGTCAGTGAAATGTTGCGGCTTCGCAGCTGGTTTCATACTATATATATGAGTTTGTTGAGACATTTGACTGGACACCGAATGGATTGATGTGCCAATTGAAGCATTCACTTATATGGATTTGCACTTTATTATCAGATTTAATATAATGTTTTTTGCATATAATACGTTTATAAGGATATAGGATTTGGATTATGCTGCACATTAGTTTGGTGATTAGTAATGCTGTGTTGAGCGGGAAAATTTTTTATTTACAACTTTTTAGAGAATACTGTGCCCCAACCCAGCATAAAATTCATTGTTTGTTATTAAAAATAACCAGTCAGGTCTGAACATTATGTAAGTAACTGTTCAACCCTAATTTATTAAAAAAAAAATCATACTTTCTATTCCTCCCCACGTTCCTACATATTACACTGACTGGGAAAGGGAGGCAAGAATTGGCACTCTTAGCTAATCAGGGCTCTGCTGTTATGCATAGTACCGACAGGTACATACTGTATGTCATGCTTATAGAGGCTGAGAACGCACATATGGGCAATGTAAAAAGTAAGGTAACATATAGTAGCCAAGCATATCACCTTTCATTATTCCGACTTTGGGGGTCTGAAATCTGATTGGCTGCCAGAATTTACCACTTTTTGCACACCATTCGTGTTCTTTGTTCTGACTTTAGGAGTATCTAAACTCCAAAACAAACATGTACTTTATTGTTACCTACCAGTCCCTAGATGTGTTGATTGCATTCATTTTCGTATTAAGAATATTTCCAGCAAATACCTGTTGATTTTGTCAGAATGTATGCTTGCCACTTCCTGTGAGCTTAAAAGAAAGCTCAAAGAGTAATAATCCCATGAATAAATGTAATGGAGATAAACAAAATACTTGAAGGGCAGCCTGTATAACAACCATGGCTGACTCCATAGTGATAGTGGAAAAATTGGTGTAGACTTGAAGTTTTTCATTCCCCAAATTACCAGGTGAAAATAAAAGGGCAAAGAAGCCTGACAAAAGAAAACTAATGCAGACACTACATCTAAGGATTTATAAGCTGAAATATATTAAATGTTGGTTTTTGGGTTTAAATATGCTTTTAAAATAAGCCTTTGATGATGTAACAATCACAAAGCATATTTTTATTTTAGGTAATATTTGTTTATCAACATTATTATTTTATGTCTATACATAAGATAGGTTTTGATGTACTATGTTTATATGCTTGCATTTTGACAAACATTAGGTAGACAGTTTATGAAATTTTATTTGGTGTTTATAGTATACATTTGAAATGTTTGTTTTTCCAAGAATATTTCAATTGAATTAAAAATAGAATCTTCCCATAACTCCAAAAACAAGGTACATATCTGGAATTACAGTAATTTTCTGTAAATGTAACTGCTGCTTTTACCTCTTGTTGTGGGTTTGATGAGTCATTTGAGCCTCTAGGGCAGGGAAGTACTTACGAGACATTCACAGGTCAAGGAACGTTGTGGACCAACATTGTAGCCTTCCTAGCACTACACTTAATATATTTTGATATTGCTTCAGTCTGACACATTGTTCTATATTCACTGTCCCAAGAAAGGCTGTACTAGCAGATATTAGCGCAGGCTTCAACGAGCCCTACATCTGTGTCACTCTGTCAGATACTGCTCAAATGATTCATTAAATCAGAACACAGAAAGTAACTTTACTTGAATGCTTTGGCATCAATTTTTTATCAGCTATAAGAACAAATCTTTTGTCATTTTTATTATATGCTCTTCTGGTTGAGCTGGTAATTTGTGAAACAGATCTTATGAATTTTTTAGTCTTTCTTTACCTTATTTTTGCCAAAAATAGTTAAATGTTGAAACCGCTTAAATCTTTCAAGAGTCAGAATACTGAATTAAAAAAAATCTCTTGAGCTCATTTAACACAATCTGTATCCAAAGTAAAGCAAAACAGAATTGAGGGAGATTGAACTTTAATTGTTCATTGACTATATAGAATATACTGGTTTACAAACTCTATTTGAAGAAAGTTGTATCAAAACTGTTTTTTTTTTCTGTAGCATACAGGTGTTATCTTGCCTTCTTTGAGAAAATTAAGCAAGGAATTGTAGTGGGGTTTTGTAGTAAGGGTTGTCACGCATTTATGTTAAAATGTTTTTTGCTAGAAAATGACTTAGAACCCCCAAACATAATATAATTACCAAAAGCGGAGGTCCTACAAAATGAAAAGGTGGTGGTTGCAATTTTGTATGTTGCACAATATTTGTGTAGCCATTAAAAAAAATATACACTTATATGTAATAATTTTTTGTTAAACATAAAAGATTATGTTGCATGGAGTAAATAGATACCAAGCATGTCAACATATTAAAATTGCCTGTGAAATGGCGACAAACTACCATACCTAAATTTGTCCATAGGCGATGCTTTAAAAGCCTTTACAGGTCACCAGTTTAGAGTTAAATATGGGCTCTGGTGCTAGAATTATTGCTCTCACACCATTGTGCTTGTTTGCATTTATGCGTGAGTACAGGGGATGACATATTGGTATACCGGGCCAGTACCATGTGACTGCTGTGACCAATCACAGCAGTCACATGACATTTGTACACAATGAATGGCTTTCATTCCTAGTCATTCTTTGTGTAATTTTGTTATGAGCTCTGTGAATGGTCACAGAGCTCACATGGTACAGACAGGGCTAATCACAGCTATCCACAATACTGCTCAATGAACATAATACATGTTGTATGATGACAGTGTACTGCACTGGTGACAGTATGTAAATAAATAAATTGTGAAAAAAGACACATTTTATTTAACTATTAATTTCATTTCTTAATTTTCTAAATAATTGTGATAAAAAAATTACAACTTCAAAAAACTTGGCATGCTTCTTACAAAATACCTTGGACTGTCTACTTTCCAAAAAGGAGTAATTTGGGGGGGTATTTGTACTGTCCTGGCTTGTTAGTGTCTCAAGAAATGATATAGGCAGTCAGTACATGAGGTGTGATCAATTTTCAATGATACATACCATAGCTTATAGACGCTATAATGTTCACATAAACTATATAATATACACTGATTTGAGTTATTTTTAACAAAGAAATGTAGCAAAATATTTTTTTTTTTTTCAAAATTTATGAAGAAAGATTATTTACAAACTTTTATAACAGAAACAAAGAAAAAATTTTGTTTTTTCAAAATTGTTTTTTTTTCGTTTATATAAAAAATTTAAAAACTCAGTGGTGATTAAAGTGTTACAAAACCTGCAACAGTAATCAGTCTGCATATGCAGTAAAGCTTGCATGTTCTACTCACTGTGGAACTTAAAGGGTTAATCCTTTGCATTGTGTAAAATGGATGTTTGATCCTGTCTTCTCTGATCCTCTTCTTCTTCCACATTCCCCATTTCATCTTCTGATAGAACACAGCCTCGGGCACACTCTGCACGTGCTCAGTTTGGTGTGTACTGCTAGAGAGGTTTTTCTTCTTCTTGGGAGGGTGCATGTGATCAGTACAGGGCCAATCTGCACTGTCCAGACAAAGGGTCAGGGGGTATGCAATCTCATAGGGCAGTGAGAGAAGAATGAAAACTACAAGCTTTAACCAGTGCTCAGTTGGACACTGATAGAAGTCACAAGACTGATCTAACTGCTGATGAGAAAAGGTGTTTAGCAGTTTATATTTACTATAATAATTGCATTTCCATGTTGTGTGTACTGTGGGAGACCAGATATAGTGAATGCAGGGTCCTGGGTTTAGTAACACTTTAAACACCAATGCCAAAAGAATGCTCATGCTGTCTCAAAATATAAAAATTTAATTTGGGTATTTGCATGGTTGAGTAATTGTCATTTATTGTGTGACAGTGCTGAAAGCTGAAAATTGGCCTGGGCATGAATGGGGTGAAAGTGCCCGGTATTGAAGTGGTTAAGATAGAAAGACTCTCACCTGTTATATACCTGTATTTGTTTTTTTGTTTGTTATTTTTTTGCTTTTTCACATGATTTTTTTTTTTGTTTTAGCAGAAATATACAATTTTAAAATAAGAAATTAAGGAAGCACTTTCTCTGCATGTCAGACTTTCTGTCTGTAAACTGGTAGACTCATACTGAACTGAAAATGTATAAATGAACTTTGCTGAAAATGAATATCAATACTGAACTAAAGATGAAACCTTTATAGCCAGGTTAGGCGTCTTTCATATGACATGCAGACTTTTTAAAGCATGCTTATTTTACCAATGCCTCAAAAGTCAGCGAGTATATAAAGCTATATTATGCAAACTATGTCTGACAGCTGTATAGTTCATTCTACTGTCCTATCTTTTTATTAAATGTTTACATTAAGATACAATATTACAATATTACTAACAGATAAGATACAGTATATTTGCCTGCAGAACATTTTCCAAGCATGTACTACATATGTTTAACCGAGCAATGATCTTTCATACAGTTCTATTCCCAGGATGGCTAATTTGCATATTCAGATGATGTTTCTGACAAAGAAAAACTGAGAACATTGTGACATCTTATTGATTAAGTAATGGCCATGCCTTTCAGTTCTGGCACAGTGCTTATTGTTGTTATATGTGATGTTTCATATGGCTTTTACAGATGGGAATATTACTATTGCTAGTTTCATAGATCTTTTTGAATGTTTAGAACATTTTATGTTGAGGCTAAAATAATTTTCAACAGCTTTCGTTGACCAATAAATTAAAATTATTATTTTCCATACGTTCTACTGTGTAAAACACAAAAGTGTATGGGAGAGGAGAGGTCATGCATTACTAACCCCAATAAAGGAAATGCATAGCTGCCCATTATTATAATAAATGCACTAGGTATATTCATCAGTATTATAGGAATCTGTACTCTTGGTTAGGAAAACTGCTGCATTTATCAACTTGTTTAAATTTGCAGTTGGTCAGAAATCTCCCTCTGGTGTTTTATGAACTTTGAACATGTGTTCTTGCTTTTATTAAATATAATAGTAATGAATTTTAAGGTAAACGTTGAGACGTGCAGTAGTTCAGAAGGAAATGAGAATCCATGTAGCCATCTTCAGCGTCGACTTAAACTGTCTTTAGTTTATACCCCTGGTACAGTCTAATGGAAGCTTTCAACATTTTTCTCCAGAAATGTCTTGTTCCATTCTGTTTATCTGAACTGGCTGTTGGCAGTGAACTGTGGTCAGTCTTTCTCAAGTAACAGCGGGGCAGGTAAAGCTGTCTCCTCTAAAAGCTTGTGAGAGCATTTTCGAATGTTCAGGGAGCTGAAGCATCAGCTAAGGGACCTGGTATTTAAACAATCAGAAAATGACCATAATCGCTTGACAATCGTGCAACCACTTGAAGTAAATATGTCATGCAGAGGTCCTCTGGGGGTGCAGCTCTCACATCTAACTGAAATCTCATGTTTTACACTTCTCTGGTGTATTAATGTAAGAATGCTGGAGCTATTGGTTCTATGGGCCAAAGGGAGCTGTTTATAAATGGCTTTAAAATAGTGACCACAAAACAGGAACTGAAAAGTCTATATTACTGTAAACCATGTTTAAAATGTTATATCAGCTGTATGGATTTTACCGTACTGTTCCATAATTCATGGATAAAAAAAATGAACGGCAATAAAGTGAAAGGAAGTAACTGACCAGTTCTAAAAAGTGGAAAGGCATACAATTTTATAAATCTATAATGAATCACACATGACCATAGTGATTGTAGAATGTATACTACTTTGATTTTGAAAACAGAAATAAAACAATGTAAATTAAATGTACAAAACATTTGGCAAGTAAAACAGCCCCCATACTGCATACAGTATGTATTTAACCTGTACATTAACCTGTTTGCCTGCAGTTCAGCCTTAAACCTGTTTGTTCTTTGAAAATAATTGCAAACTGCTGACTCTGCTTACACCCTATAGAAGTGATTGTGGTGATCCTATACACTGGTCATTTCTACAAGTGTAAGTGAAATCACAAACTAGAGAGCAAGGAAAACACCTGTTCTGTGCCCCAAGTCAGAACTCCGTGAATCTCTGCAGATGACTAACTCAGTGAATAGTTATTTCAAGCTGTACAGTGTTATTTTAAGTGACCAATCTGGCATGGTCAACTGAGCAACCCTCCCAGTGTAATGGCATTCTATCTGATTTGTAAATGGACACTAGAGAATGGTAGCCCCTGGGTTATCATAATTTATGCAGTTTATGAAAATTAAGATGTTTCAGATTGATGTGATATTTTTCTGTACACAGTCCAGCATTTGTAAGGAGCAATACTTCCATCACTTGTTAAAGAATAATACTGGCCATTAATGAGTATTTTTTATCATTCAGACTGCAGGCTGAATGAAAAAAAAAACCTGATTCCTTCAACCACACAAATGTGGTGGATGGAAGAATCCCTGCATTCTGTTTCAACCATTTTTTTTATTGATTTTTCAAAAACCATAATGGAAAAGATACAAAATCAATGTATATTGTCATTGAATTCATCCATCACAACCCAAAAATATAGAAGAAAAGCACCCCAGAGTTACTACGGGTAAGCTTCACAAAGTGTATGCCTGGCATCAAATAATAGGATGAGTATATATAACTGCCTCCCATAACATTAAACCTATCAGTGATGCAATGGTCAACATACAACATACAAAAAGCAAATGATAGACATGAAACATGCTAACGGACCATTCTATTCAAAGAGCGGGACATGGCACTGTCAGAATACACCAGTTAAAGGCTGTAGCCACCAATCGACAAAGTTTTCCAACTTGTCTGTTTGACAAAGGTTGATCTAATGATTTTACTTCTTTTGAACAGGGATGGCCACACACTGCTTGAAATTCGGCCTGTCCCTGCAGCCAAATTTCGCTCAGTCTATGTATGTTTCTAATAGAGCAGCTCTTTTTATACCCTATTCTTGGGGACATACATTTGTAACTACTTTTTTTAAAGGTACATTTTTATTGATTTTATAAAGTTTTTATAAAAGTTTCATGGGTTTTTTTTTTTTTTTTTTTAAATAAAAAATGTGAGTGAGCAAGAGTCAGCCAATACATCGCTGCCGTACAGAGCAAAATGACATGTTTTCAAATTTCCTGCAGTATACAATATATACTTCAGTGCATCAAGGCACACTTGGAGAGTCAAGCCAATCCCAGTAGCTCGTAGCTGCATAGCGTGACATATAAAAGGTATACCATTTTAGTCTGATGGGATTGTAGTTTGTGTGTTTTACCCAGGGAGACCAAACCTTTTCAAAGTTCTTAGGGCAGCGACGAGCCTCATATGTTAGCTTATACATCTTGCTAGCGATAAGTCTAAGTCAATGGGTTAATGTGGGAGCAGTGTGTGATTTGCACTGAACAAGTACAGTTATTTTAGCATAGTAAAACAACAGACAAAGGAGTTTCATGCAACTGGGGAAGTTATCATCTAGGTATCCCATTAGGCACTGGGAAGGGTTGCATATGTTGGACAGTTGGAGTACAGAGCTAATAAAGCTTGTAACATGTAATTACTTTACATCTGTGACAACAGTAATGGGCATCCGTAAAGCCACTGTCCCTCCTGGCCTGTGCAGAGTGTATTATACAGCTCCAGCCAGTCTTTCTCCACTGACCACGCCTCCTGATGTGTCAGGGGAGAGTGGTCAGTGGTGAAGCACTGGCTGAGGCCGTATAACACACAGTACAATGGGCGGGAGGGAGAGTGGCTTTCTGGATGCCCTTTACTGTTATCACAGAAGTAAAGTAGTTACATATTGTCGCTAGTTGAGACTACTAAATCACCGGCACCCCTACATCTGAGGACAAAGGGAAGAGAGGACATACAGTCAGGTCCATAAATATTGGGACATCTACACAATTCTAACATTTTTGGCTCTATACACCACCACAATGGATTTGAAATGAAACAAACAAGATGTGCTTTAACTGCAGACTGTCAGATTTAATTTGAGGGTATTTACATCCAAATCAGGTGAACGGTGTAGGAATTACAACAGTTTGCATAAGTGCCTCCCACTTGTTAAGGCACCAAAAGTAATGGGACAGAATAATAATCATAAATCAAACTTTCACTTTTTAATACTTGGTTGCAAATCCTTTGCAGTCAATTACAGCCTGAAGTCTGGAATGCATAGACATCACCAGACGCTGGGTTTCATCCCTGGGGATGCTCTGCCAGGCCTCTACTGCAACTGTCTTCAGTTCCCAATATTTATGGACCTGACTGTACTCCTGCTTGGAGCAGCATTACAAAGTTCTACTTTACTTCTGCCTTTTCTTTTCCTGTGCTTAAAGAACTGTTATCACAAGCCCAAGTCAGTGTAAATAAAATACTGCTTTGTTCACTTTCAGTTTAATATTAGTCTGTTTTCTATAGTATAGCTGGCTTCATAATTATTGACATGGGCTGAAAATAAGAGGCTTCAGGGATTCTTTTGGATGTGCATTGGATTTGGGGTGGGCAAGGTTTAAAGTAAACCTGGGAAATTCATGCAGATCTTAAAAGAGAAATGCAAAAATGAAAATCACATGTGAATATGGTCAGTAGATAAAGCAATATAGGCATCTGAAGTTCTATTCTAGTCTGTTTTCAGGTTTTCCCTTTTCCACTCCCAAGTCTTGATCCTCACTACTAGTCAGTAACACTACCCATCACCGTAAAGAAACAATTAGGAGGCTAAGAAAATGGGAAGAATGGGGGCAAGCTGATCTTTTACAAGAAATGATTTGCATATAACTTCGGCTGGCGTGTCTGTGGACCATCTGGTTAGTAATAAATGCTCAGTTTGGAATGGCCAGGTTTGTGACAGGTTTATTTTAACTTAAATTATGCAGAGGCAGCCTTCTATCAGTTTATCTGATTCTCCTGTAAATAAGCAGCTGCAAGCCATATAAAAATCATACTTTGACTTCTGGCATATTAAATCAAAGAGGTAGCTGCCCTGTACGTTGTACTAACAGGGCTTGGTCTCACAGGTGAGCAGAGCTTTTTAGTAAATAAGGCCTACAGATACCTCATCTTTTTTGCAGGCATGGATGTTTTCACACACAGATTTGTCAATCTACATTAGTGCTCATTCACATTTGCAGCCAGGGGTAAGTAAGAGCCGGTGGAGCTGAAGTTTTACTGCTGCCTTAACCCAACACAGAAACAGCAGGGGTTTGTACACATACCACGGCAACAACGCTACACTTCACAGCCGTGGAAAAAAATTATACTCCATGGTCCATTCAAGTGAATTTTTTTAAACCTTTTTTTTTTTTTAAAACAGGCACTGAGGAGATCACATTTTGCCTTCCAGCTGCCTGTCAGCCACCTTCCAATATGTGATCCACCACATTTGTTCTCAGATGGGTGGCAAGGACTTCTGTGAGCCCTTAGTCTTCCGTTCTTATACACACAAAACAGCACAACTTGGGGGTGCCACAGTCCCACACACATCAGTATAGAACCCTGAGAGCACCATGTTGACGTTTGTGAAGGGTGCCAATTCACTGGGCTTAAAACCAATCAAATTTGCATGATCAACTTTAGCCAAATTCAGACCGCAACAGTTTGCTGTCTCCTGATCAGACCTTTGTAAGCTGATGTGTAGATAGAGGTCGATATAGTTTATTTTAAATACACAGATTATCTCTGTGCCTGGCAGCTGTTGTCTTTTACTGGGAAAATACAAATGGAAGCCATCGGTAAGCAGGTGCAAGTAATCTGTAATGCCATTCATGATAAGACAAGCGTGCAATGAGCGGTAGTCAAGTCAGTGTAATTTTAGGGAAGCTGCTTGGTGAACAGAATTTCTCATACAGCTCAGGATAAAATCTTTCTTTCTTTTATTTGACAAATCGGTTACATTTTGTAAACTTTTCATTTCCTCTTCCCAACCCCTCACCTCCGTCTTCTAGCTGTTCATGGCATGAGCAGGGTCTTCCTTTCATTCACTCCAGATTTGACAGTGGGGATGCATGTGAGTGCCTTTCTGTGCGGCATTCTTCTGTAAGTCCAGGTCATTGACAGCCTGGGTTTACAGGGAGTTGGCAGACACTAGGGGGTTTATTTACTAAAGCTGGAGAGTGCAAAATCAGACTCCCTTCTGCATAGAAACCAATCAGCTTCCAGGTTTCATTGCCAAAGCTTCATTGAACAAGCTGAGGTTAGAAGCTGATTGGTTTCTATGCAGAAGGGAGTCTGATTTTGGACTCTCCAGCTTTAGTAAATAAACCCCTAGGTGTCATTCAGGCTGAAAGAGGAGCAATGACCAGCAGCAGACAGCAATGCAAAGGGCAGCACTGGAGCATGGAAAGGGTGAGTATTTTAATGAAAGGGGACATTTAAAAATAATGTAAACATCAATTCAGCTATGATCTTGAGAAGATGGTCAGGGTGCTGAAAGTTCGATCTCTGGGAAACCTGCAAAACCCGTTATGGGAAGCGAATCTTGTCATTTCCTTCTGGCCTTCTTCATTGCCAATTTCCAAGCTTTTGTTTAAAAAAAAATGCACACTGTTTTTGTTTTTTTTATGTTTTGTTTTGTTTACTGTGCCTTAAAAAAAATTATAATGTGTGGGATCCACCACAAAATCCATAGCACACCCTTATCAAGTAATGCAGCCTGATTGGTCACTTCTAATCCATGCCAAGCAACATGCCCTCAACATGGGAACAAAGTACCCTGCAAACCCCTTCCCTCCCCTTCTTCCTGGGAGAGCACCTTGCCACTGTGTTTATGCCAACAAGGGCCTCATCCCTACATTCTTGACCTGGTGAATGTGGGGTCCATAGGGGGAAGCTTGTCAGATACTGGAGGCCCCTTTAAAAAAATAAGAGGACCCCCAAATATTCATTAAGGTGTACATGGTACTACTTGTTACTCATTTAGGGAAAAAAAAAAGTCTTCTCCCCCCCCCCCCAAGCATCTTGTCCCTATGTTAAGGGCCTCTTCCCCAAAACCCTAGGCTGTGGTTGTGGGGGTCTGCGGGGGTGACTTATCAGACTCTGGAAGCCCCCAGATCCCGTCCACTCCGTCCACCCCCATGTGAATGAGTATGGGATACATAGTACCCCATACTCATTCACCAAAAAAATGTGAATAAACACACAACAAAACAAGTCCTTTATTTAAAAAAAAAATTGTCCCCTGACATAGATCCAACATTAATCACAGTGAACACCGCCAATCAGAAATAAAAAAGCTCTGCTCCCAGCACTGGCTCCTGCCATCTGAGCCCTCTGCTATCTGAAATGACTTGGGGGCAGGGCCACCCAGTGACACCACCGGGTGCCCCTGCCCCCTTGTGATGTCACCGACTCTGCATTCCCCGGTCGGTGACACAAGGAAACGGGGCCACCCCGTAATGTCATCGGGTGGCCCCGCCACTTAGCAATTTAAGAACTGTCAGACAGCAGGAGCCAACGTCAGGAGCAGAGCTCTTGTCTTTCCCAGGTCGTCGGCGGCGGTCATCGTGATGTTGAATCTACTTTGGGGGACAATTTTATTTTAAATAAAGGACTTGTCAAAAATTGTTTTTATCCACATTTTACACTTTTTGGTGAATGAGTAGGGATACCCCTATGTACCCTATACTCATTCACATGGGGGGGGCTGGGATCTGGGGGACCCCTTGTCTCCCCCCCACCCTTTCCTGACCTGTCAGGCTGCATGCTCGAATAAGGGTCTGTATGAATTTGGGGGGGACCCCACGCTGTTTTTCTTTTTTTTTTTTTCAGTTCTGGTGTAGGGTTCCCCTTAAAATCTATACCAGACCTAAAGGGCCTGGTATTGATAGGGGGGACCCCCCACGCATTTAAAAAAATTAATTACCGACATTCTTTACATTCAACTGTCAGTGGGCAAACCACTGACAGCTGATGAGTCATCGGTTGTTAAGGACGCGGCAGCTGGCTTCCCAGCCCTCTCCTTAGCAACCAGCTATTCTTTACACACAATTCTAATTCCATTCGATCTGAAAATTATGATTTCATTAGACATTCAATAAATGAACAAAATTTAATGAAAAAAATGATATTTTCCAATTGGTCAAAAAATAAAAAAGGTGTGTCGGATCCAAATCACATCAATATAGATGATGATGCAACTTGGAGGCGACTTCCATTAAAGTCTATGGGCACAAGTCAGATACAGGTTGCCTTGAAGTAGTGCAGGAACCTTTTCTAAAGTTGGAGTGACTTCAGTAGTGCTAATTAAGACAGCACTCATTGACTAACATGGGATTTCACAAGTCATGCAAGTTGGGGTCTCACAAGTTGGATCCCAAGTCACAGCAATGTGAATTGAGCCTTTACCAGACTTTAGAAGAGATGAACTTAAAAAGAGTTTTCTCTTAAGAGTACAGTACTGGACACAGGCTGGATATTTGTATAGCAGGGATTATAGACTGCTATTTTTCAGATGATTGGTCACTGACTTGACTCTTGTTTTTGCTAGTGTTCTGTAGGTGATAAAACCTATTCCAGGACCAGGAATTGTAGCTCAGGCAAATATTCACTCTACTATTCTGCATCTCTGATTCTATTGTAGCTCTATCTAGGCACACAAGTGGCCTATCTGACCAGGGGAGATTTCTCTACAGCTATTTCAGAGTTTCTTGGACCACTGAAGACCTTAATTTAGCTGTCACTGTCCAGAGCCCAACATCACTAGGCTTCTCCACCTAAACCCTCTCTAGCTGAATAGGAAGTAGAACGATGTCTCTTGGAAAAAGTGAAAATGAAAAACTTTGTGAATGATCTCAAGGCAGTTGAGACCACAGTCACCAAACAAACCATTGGTAACACAATACGCCGCCATGGATTTAAATCCTGAAGTGCCCGCTGGATCCCCCTCTTTAAGAAGGCACATGTACAGGCCTGTCTGAAGTTTGCCAGTGAACATCTAAATGATTCAGAGAATGATTGGGAGAAAGTGCTGTGGTCAGATGAGACCAAAATTGAGCTCTGGCATTAACTTGACTCATGGTGTTTGGAGGAAGAAAAATGTTGACTATGACCCGAAGAACACCATCCCTACAGTCAAGCATGGAGGTGGAAACATTATGCTTTGGGGCTGTTTCTCTTTTAAAGGTACAGGCCGACTTTGCTGCATTGAAGGGCCAATGGACGGGGCCATGTATTATAAAATCTTGAATGAGAACCTTCTTCCCTCAGCCAGAACACCGAAGCCACGACAATGACTCAAAATATACTGCCAAAAGAACAAAGGAGTGGCTCAAGAAGAAGCACATTAAGGTCATGGAGTGGCCTAGCCATTCTCCAGACCCTAATCCTGTAGTAAATTTATGGAAGGAGCTGAAACTTCAATTTGCCAAGCAACAGCCAAGAAACCTTAAGTATTTAGAAAGAGATGCGTGCAAACCTGGTAACCAACTACAAGAAACCTCTTACCTCTGTGTTTGCCAACAAGGGTTTCTCCACCAAGTACTAAGTCATGTTTTGTTTGTGGATCAAATACTTATGTTACTCACTAAACTGCAACTCCGTTTATAACATTTGCATCATGTGGGGGTTTTTTTCTGGATTTTTGGTTGATATTCTGTCTCTATCATTTAAAGTACACCTATGATAAAAATTATAGACCCTTAATTTCTTTGTAATTAGGCAAACTTACAATATCTGTAGGGGATCAAATAATTATCTTCCCCGATGTATAGAAGATGTTCCTTCATTCAAGGATTCTGAAGACAGAAAATTTTGAGACCCTTTTAAAGGCTCTTTTCACTCACAGGTCCAGCCTTGCAACCAGCTACTGCTACAATCTCTATCAAGCCACAGCTAACTGGACTAGGGCAATGAATTTTCAACAGGATCCTTTCTTTCAGGACTAAACTCTAGAGGAACACTGATAAACACTGTCTTCCTCCTTACTTTTTTGTGCTGATGCCCTAGATCATGTCATAACAAATTTCAAGAATGGCTCACATTAATGTACATATGCACAGAATCTTCTTATGGCTAAAAGACGGCACTCTACCCCTTTATCATTTTCTTTTCTCAAACCAACCCAAATCTTCCCAAGGACAGTCAGATTTACAAACTACCCTCAACCATATCTTGTCTCAGGGAGTGGTTGCTCACTCAGGGCATTCAGGTTACTGGGCACCTGGCCGACATTATTCTGAAGGATTCATTTACCTCACAACTGTCTGCAAACATCCAAAGGACTATACTGATTCTTCAGACTTGTGGTTGTGTAATCTACTTCCAAAAGTCTGCCCTCCAGCCTTCCCTGCATCTGGAATTTCTATGCCTCATCCTAGACACGACCCAGGCAAGGGTTTTCCGTGAAACACGTTTTTCTCTAAGGTCTCATACTCAGACCTTAAGATTAAAAAGTCAGCCCTCTGTGGGATTCTCCATAAGAGTTCTAGACCTCATGGTTGCCTATTTAAAAGCTGTTCCTTTTGCTCAGTTGCACACAAGGCCCTTCCAAAATGATATTCTGTTGTCCTGGAGCAAACATTGTCCATCTCTCGACTTCCCCATGCTTTTCTTCATCCAAGCAAGGAACTCCTTAGCTTGGTGGATTCAGCATTAGAAATGGCAAAGTCCTTTATCCCTCAGGTGGTAAGAACAGATGCCAGCCTCACAGACTGGAGTGATATGTTCGAGCCTCTCACAGATCAAGCAACCTGGTCACCCAGTGAATCGAAGCTCCCCATCAACATCTTGGCACTCAGAGCAATAAAATTGGCTCTGCACCACTAGAATCACCTCCAAGGACATCCAAGCAGGGTGCAATCAGATGTGGTAGTGGACTATAGCAAACATCAGGGAGGAACCAGGAGTGAGGTAGCCTTGAAGGAAGAAAGTCTGGTTATCTCCAAGACAGAAAAGCACTAGCCAGCAATCTCTTGATGGTCACATTCCAGAAGTCGACAATTGGAAGGCAGATTTCCTCAGCCATCATTGTCTAAAGCAAGGCACCATTTGTCCCTCCATCCGAACATCTTCAATCGCTGCCAGAAATGGGGGACCCCAGATGGGGACATCCTGGCCTTCAAGTTCAACAACAAATTGCCCATGCTTGTGATCAGGACCAATGATTCCCTAGCACTGGCATCTGATGCTCTGATAATCCCATGGGCTCAGAGCAGGTTAATATATGCCTTCCATCTAATGTAGATTCTTCTTCGCCAGCTCTGCAAGATAAAGAGAAGGAAACAGTGATTTTCATTGCACAAAACTGGCCCAAAGAAACCTAGCACAGAGACATACTCAAACTGGAGAGGACTCCAAGCCTCTTGCAAACAGGCCAGACCAGCTGTCCCACAGCCCCCTGTACCATCCTGCTTTTCAGTCACTGGCTTTAACAGCATGGCTGTTGAAGCTCGGGTCTTGAAGGACACTGGTATACCTGATTCTCACTGTGTCATTCCTACATTGCTCAAGACTAGAAAAGCCACTTTAAGAAAGATCTACTACTACACTTAGTGATTCTTTTTCATCCAGCTAGAGCACAGACATCTCAACTCAAGAGACTGCTTGGTACCTTGTATTCTGGCTTTTCTGCAGTCAGGACTTGACCAGAAGCATTCCTAAGGGACTGGTTTTGACCTTGTCCATCTTATTCCAAAAGCTCTTGACTTCTCTCTCTCTCTTTCTCTTAGAAACCTTTGTTCAAGGTGTTTCTTTTACCAGACCCCAATTGCAACACCTTGTGCGTCCTTGGGATCTCATTCTGGTGCTCTCTGCCTTGCAGGAACCACTCTTTTAACCCTTCAGGGAAATCCCCTTGGGTGATCTCTCCTGCAAAGCTGCCTTTTGATGGCTATCATGTGTATCAGATGCATTTCAGAGTTATCAACCCTCTCTAGTAAGAAACCCTTCTTAATCTTTCAAAGGCACATAGTAGTCTTATATCAAAAACCCTCCTTTTTTTCCTAAGGAGGTGTTAACCTCCCACCTTAATGAAGACATTGTCCTATGTTCCTTGTGCTCCCAAGGAAATTGCTTTCCATTGTTTAAACACAGTCACGGCTGTCAGAGTCTATATAAAAAGGTACAGCCTCTACACACAAAAAAAAACACTTTTTGTGCTGCCAATAGGGTGCCAGGTGGATAAGACTGCTCATTGCCAGAGCCTATGCTCAAAAAGGTATGGCACCTCTTTGTACCCTTATGTGCTCAATCCACCAGATTTCTAGGCATTCCACCATCGGGTTTCTGTTGGTCAGTTTTGTAAGGCCACCACCTGGTCTTCATTTCCCACATTCTCCAAGTTCCGCTAGGTGGATGTCTGGGCTTTTGAGCTGCAGGGGGTTTTTTAGCGGCACTCTGAGTGGGGTCTTTGACCTTTTTTTGTTTTGCTAAGTCCATTGGTATGATTCTTTGACTGCTTGCCACCAACCCTTCTGACTCTTTGCTTGAGGATATCACAGGATATATACTTTACTATTAGGATTAAAGGAATTTTGACACAAGCCACCTTCATCTCTGTTCCTGCATTGTTTGATAACATTATTTTTATTAGGTCTTCCAGATTAGGGGTGGGGTTACAGGGGTATTCCCAAATGGGATGTGTCCAATAGCTTTGCCAATGTCCAATCACCTGAAGGTATCATCCTATAACCCAGAGTCTATGAATATCCAGCCTGCATCCTCTACTTTGTGGAAGGGGTGCAGGCTGCAATTTGTGTTTTGGAACTCTTGGATGCCAGTGGGCCTTGTTTCAGCCTTTTATATTACAATATAGTACATCTGAGGACAACATAACATACTCATAAGTCAACCATTCCTCCATTCAGCTAAAAATGTGTCATACTGTATACTGTCAATATTTTCAGTAAATTTGTTTAATTATGCAGTTTCAGTTTGTGCCTTTGAAGCTTTGACATGTTATAAGTGTCTGAAGTTAACAATTGTCTAACTCAGAATGGAGAAGTGGGACATATTTGTTAATTTCCTTAAAACTGGGATATTACATTAATCAGTAAAACAAATATTCCATGCTTAACCTGTTAGCGAACACATGTCAATACCACTATGATAAGGTTTAAATCATTTTATTAAATATTGATGTGATATAATGGAAAGACTGCTTTCCAGAGATTAATTTGATACATCCTTGTAATAATTTCATAATTCAGTAAGTAACTGGATGTATACAAAAACATGTATTAATCTCAAATGCCATGATTCTAGATTTATAACATTATTATACTTTGCTTTCAATAGCTCATTCATTCCATACTATAATATGATGCATTTCCTCTAAGTACCAGTTATCAGAAGCTCCTAGCCTATGTTCAGAAAACTGAGTGGTTTGAAAAAAGGCCAGTTGTGTACTTTTCTACTGATTTATCCAAGATTAACTATTGCTGTGTATTGTTCTTAAAGTTCTCTGTTGATAAGTTCACCATTTGGAACTTGTTACATATTCCACCCGTATTTCGGGTGGAACATATAACATGTTCCAGCTCCTGCCACCAGTTCTTCCTCACTGTGATAGCTGTCGAAGGATCTTTTCCTTGCACGCACTGAAAGAGCGCAGCTGTTTGGGGCTCTCCCACACAGCCGTGTCATTCATTCACAATTTCCTGTGAATGAATAGACTAAAAGTACTGTCTGCCATTGTGGCTGATGTCTTGTAGTTCCCAATGAACTACAAGGGTGCTGGTGAGTGCTCTCGTATTAGATACGGTCAGACCGCTATCTTTTGAGTTTTTAGGAGCCTGGCATTGTGATGCTCTGTAGGCTCCTAAGAAAAAAAATACGTACATTTGTAAAAAATTTTACCTGCAAAAAAAAGTGTTTAGTTTTTGTTTTTTTTAAAAGGTGAATTTAGCTTTTAAAGCAAACTTGTGCTTTGCCTATAGGGGGCCTGGGATTCACTCATTTTTCTCCCACTTGACAGTAATGTTGATTATCAATTAGCCACTCAGGCACCAAGCAGTGTCCAAATTAAAAGGTATGCGCTAATAACAAATTTATACAAAAGTGTATGTCATCATCCAAAAAACATTAGTGTTTTAAATAAATTATAGTGTCCAAACATACATTAGTGTCCAAAAAAATATATATATCTTCAGTGACTTGAACCAATTGTGAGAAATCCACCACCAAAGGAGATTAAATAAACTCACCAGAGCTAATGGCTGGTCAGATTATAAACCAGCAACAGCGTTTGTGCTCTGGGAGCAATGAACCCGATGTCCAAATAGATATGGTGATGTTTCAGATACTTCCAGATAATAATCACAGCCAAACAACTTTGCAGCCCAAGCTCTTATGATGAACTTCTCCACTCTTTCTCATACCTCCATGAGAGCATGCAGTACACTCAGGGACAAAAAAGAGAACATAATGGTGCAATACGTTTTTTTCATTTATCTCTTTAATAAAAAAGGTATAAGGAAACTCACAAACAAGGTGTCCAACAGACACCAGCTTCAATCGCAAAAAAGGGTTGAGATACAGTTAACGCTCACCGCAGATCTCTCCCATAAAGCACAGACCAGCAAGGCTCTCTAACGTCCACATCAAATAGGCCACGCCCAACCGGTTTCGTCACACCGACGTCATCAAGGGGCGGTTGGCCTTGCTGGTCTGTGCTGTATGGGAGAGATCTGCGGTGAGCGTTAACTGTATCTCAACCCTTTTTTGCGATTGAAGCTGGTGTCTGTTGGACACCTTGTTTGCGAGTTTCCTTATACCTTTTTTATTAAAGAGATAAATGAAAAAAACGTATTGCACCATTATGTTCTCTTTTTTGTCCCTGAGTGTACTGCATGCTCTCATGGAGGTATGAGAAAGAGTGGAGAAGTTCATCATAAGAGCTTGGGCTGCAAAGTTGTTTGGCTGTGATTATTATCTGGAAGTATCTGAAACATCACCATATCTATTTGGACATCGGGTTCATTGCTCCCAGAGCACAAACGCTGTTGCTGGTTTATAATCTGACCAGCCATTAGCTCTGGTGAGTTTATTTAATCTCCTTTGGTGGTGGATTTCTCACAATTGGTTCAAGTCACTGAAGATATATTTTTTTTTTTGGACACTAATTTATGTTTGGACACTATAATTTATTTAAAACACTAATGTTTTTTGGATGATGACATACACTTTTGTATAAATTTGTTATTAGCGCATACCTTTTAATTTGGATTATTGTTGCCAAAATTTATTTTGGGTGGGATATGCTACTGACACTTTGGTGTTTTTTGTAAGTGGCGCTTTTTTCTTTTTTATTTGGTACCAAGCAGTGTCGTGTGGTTTGGAAGAGAGTTCTCAGACCTATGTAAGTTCAGAGTCTCGACTTGGAGATTACACAGATGTTCTCTTTGCTCCTGGTGCCTGAACAAGCAGTGGAGGAATGAAGGAAAGGTAAATTAGGCTGCAGTCCTGTGCTGTAAATTGTATTCATAGGTCACCATATTTCAGTACTCTCGGACAGTTTGCTTTATTGTTGTTCCCTTTCTGCACAGAATCTGAAGTTTTGTGAGATTTTAGACATGGAGGTATCAAAGGAGCAAGAGCAGGGGAGGAGAGAGATTGCCGCTATTACACACCACATGACCAAAATACCAGGAAGATTGCAAAATAAGAGCTGCGTTATCAGTTCAGCATTGCTGAAGTGAGTCATAGGACAGAGTGGGCAAGACCGGTTTCTACATTACAAACATAACACAAGGAATGATTTTACACATTTCACTTTCTTCACAGTGCTGAATGGGCAAAATAGATTATAGCGTTAGAATGATTTATTTTCATGCAACATTTGTTTTCTAACAGTGAATGTTCTAAACTGACAGGCTAATTGTAATGATAGGCAGAAGAAGAGGAGGGCAACAGGTCAAGAGGAGTAAATTCAGTGAAAAACTGTAAAAAAGGAAGACTTACTCCTGACCTGGCGCCCTCCCTTTCTTCTGCTTGTCTTCGAGGGATTCCCCACATCATTGACGAGGAGCTACCTGTCCCTCCCGAGGCGGATGCCTTTTGATCCATCTCTTCTTCCATCATCAGCCTCTGGACGCACCACCTGTGTTCACACTGCCACCACTCCAGTCACATAGGATCCTCACCATCCCCGACGAGGCTTGCTGGCTCCCATCCAGGTGCCCTGTTTCCTTGGTCTGCCTCCTCCTCCCATTGCCTATCCTATGGACCATTCCACCCAGTGACTCTTCTCCATAATTTTCTGTGTTCTAAGTCAGTTCCCATTTTTCCTTCCACTACACCCTATATCCCCATCCCATTTTCTGTCGTGTGAGTTCTGAATTTTTGTTCATTATCTAATGATCATTGCTTGTACCACTAGTTGTAAGGATAGGCCTTTACTTGTGACAGAGAATTACTGTTCAAAGTGCTTCTGAAACTTATGTGCAAATAGTGACTTTGTGGTAGTCACTGTTGACATAGCCACAACGTCCCTCAGCTGTCAGTGCTGAGGCCTGATAATAGGTAATTGAGGTATTGGGCATAGCACTGAGGAATGCATGACTATTCTTCAGGTTGTGGACTGTGCACAGGCACTGTTCTATAATGATTTTCCCTGATATCTTATAAGAAGTGCTGTCAGCCTCCACTTCTTTTAGTGAAGTGTTGATTTGTCCCAACATTAACTTGTAGACAACTTATTGACATCTGAATTATTGAGCTGATGCTTTGCTCACTTATTTATTACCACTGCTTTGGTACTTTTTTGTACCAGTGGTAACTACAAGTCACAACAATATGTTAACCTTAACCTGATCAATCCCAAAAAGTAACCATCTGAGCTACTGAGTAAGTACTTTTTTGGACCAATACTTTGATGCTAATTTCTAACAGTGTTAACTACAAATCATGGTCAAGTCAGGATCATGATGTCAGTGTTCTGTAGGTTTCTTGACAGGCAGATTCCTAGGGAAAGACAGCTTAACCAGTGGAGTCTTCTTTTTACTTTATTTTGAACAGTAGACCTCTGTGAGATAGCAGTAGCACTACTTATGCCTGTAGAGTATAAACACATATATGCTTCTATAATACATATACACAAGGCTGAAGGGTTCATTCACAAAGTTTTAACACAAGGGTAAGCGGGTTTATTTTAGACATGTAGCTGTAATTTTTAATCTCAGCTGAAAATAACTGTCACATTGTGGAAAATAACAATCCTTATCCTGCTGTGCAAGCTTTGCAAATTGATGTTCTGTGTTTAAAAATGCTGATCAGGGATCACACTGGGGGGGGGGGGGACGGTATATATGGCCTGCTAATACTTGTATATGGGGGATTGCTCACGTCACTGTCAGTCGACCAGAATTTATCATGTTTGGAATAGTGTATGGGAACTAAAGCTGGCCATGTCTTGATTATTGAATTTTGTCTGCACACAGTTATGCATTGTGATTCAGGGATAGACCTGGTACTGCAGGTTACAGATTAAGATGTGAAGTGAATAGGTGATATTTTTGTGTAAAATGATTGTGGAATAACCTGACCATTTTGAAATTAATGACCTATTCTTGCACATGGTCAGATCTACATGCTCTTTGTACTAAATTTGGGACAACTTTAAAGTTCACTGATACTGTTTGTTCACCTGCGATTGACACTACAACAGTTTCATGGACAGAAATCATTGTAAATCACAGATGGTGAACTTTACGTTTAAACAATATAAGGCTTAGGGGATTTGTCCTGTCTACGACTCCAAATCTTTTTGTAACCTGAAGGTGTTAACTGTGAAAATATGAATCTAGTCATCCTGAGCAGATGTGCAAACTAACTGCCATGTTTTTCGTGTCAAAGCAGTTTAACTTCCTACACTGAGGCAAGTCTGCATCTGCCATATGCTACATCTTCTCTCTGATGTGTGAGCTGTGCTGGTGGGGACCAAATACTGTGATTTACCCTGAAAAACACATATTTAGTTCAGAGAGTTGTTTAGTTTTTGTGCTGGCACTGGATACTTAAAGTGAATGATGGCAATTTTTGTATTCATTTTGGATACAGAGGGGCAGTGTTTCCTAAACTATGGGTCTTGACCCAAAATGAGTTTTGGACATGTTTGTGTTGGGTCACCACATGACTGTGTATTAAGCATAGCCTAGTTTGATAAATCACAAAATCATTGGCAGATGATATAGCACCTTTTAGGCAGCACAGTGGCTGGGCAGCACAGTGGCTAAATGGTTAGCACTTCCGCCTGGCAGTATTAGGGTCGTTGGTTCGAATCCCAGCCACGGCACCTCCTGCCTGGAGTTTGCATGTTCTCCCTGTGCCTACGTGGGTTTCCTCCGGGTACTCTGGTTTCCTCCCACACTCAAAAGACATGCTGGTATGTCAATTGGCTCCTGTCTAAATTGGCCATAGTATGTGTATTAATCAATGTGAGTTAGGGACCTTAGATTGTACGCCCCCTGAGGGTTAGGGACTGATGTGAATGTACAATATATATGTAAAGCACTGCGTAAATTGACGGCGCTATATAAGTACCTGGAATAAATAAAAATAAATAAATTTTACACAGACAAGGTTGTTGAGTCAAAAGACCCCAGAGTGAGTAAAAATTTTTTTACATAATTTACAGTATTTCTGAAATGTTAAAGAGTGGTCATATTGGACATTGTCTTTTGTAATTTGTATTTGTATGGATTTGCTGACTTTTTGGTAATTATCTCTCTTTGCATCCAACTACGGCAAAAAAGTAGAGAAGTAACTCGTAGAAGCCAATCACAAATAATTTTTTGATTTAGTTCTGTGGTGATCTAATCCGGTAACTAGGGGTGTCTGCTGTATACTAGGGATGACGTTTGGTGTCTGCCCTGCCATGGGTTCACGTTGAATCCTGTGGATTTGAGATTCATGGTCCTGGTGAATTTATGTGCAGATTTGCTCAGAGATTTGTTTTTTTTTTTTTTTTCTTTTACATAACGCACTGTATATCCTTCAAACGATGGCCAACAAGCTTACAATGAAAGGGCTTTTAGTTTAGTAAGCCCCTTCACTTTAAAAGGAGGGGGGGCACAGAACAGTCATAGTGTCAGTGAATTGGAAGCTGTTGTAGGAAAAAGTTAAGGAAATCTGACAAACTGCATAGGGAGCAATTAAGGTCCGTTAGGAAACTGTACAGTTCCTACTTGTTTTCTTTCAGTGACTGTTGTATTTTATTGATATTTCATCGTATAATATAAAGGTTTCCAGTAAGCAGTGAAATTAGTTTTGCTAAATAATTGTCCGTTTATTGAGAAATTTATGTAACAATTCTTTTAGCTGTTTTTCCTTCCGTTTTCCAGAGATTAGCAATTTTATTTTTTTGTGGTTGTTGCACAGATCAAGGCTGGAGAGTCTAGGCTGGTAGGGTCAGAAGGGTTTGCAATCTCTTGTATGATCAGTAATGGTGTGTTGTGATGTGGCACTGCTTATGTGTGCTCCACTCTTTAGTACTGATATCCTTGTCTCCCAGTGCACAGACATAACCACACTGTGATCTTACCCTCTCAGCACTTCCTCTGTAGCTTTCCTGATCCCTTTCTTATAGCTGAAATGCTCTATTCCCATCCAACGGTAACATTAAATGGCTTTACCTATAGCTCCCTTGTCTTGCAAAGTGTTATTTTTCTTTGACTTTTCCGTACTAGTGCACATGTGTAAATGAGTGATACTTCGGTCAGATTCTGTTGTGATAAGTGTAACAGTAGTAGTTATGTAATAGGAAGCACAGTGTTTGAAGTCAATAATGAAAGCAAGGAGCTTACTTTCTGAATATTTAATGCAGCCATCTGAAACATTGCATCGTTAATCAGATCAGGTTTCATAAAGAGGAACTCTGGTCTAACCAACCTTTGCTACAGTTTCTAATTTATATTTAACGTAATACAATTTGATTTAGTTTCCAAAGCTGGAAACTAACATCCCCCCAAAAATATGCTGCAATTCTCTGACTCTGTTTTTTAGGTAACATTGGGAAACCATGGTAATGTGATTGTATGTGCGCACATTTTTCACTATTGTGTTATCATGATGGACACATGAAGCACATTTTCCCAAAGGACTCTTTTTAGAGTTATTTTCCAGTTCTTTATTTGAGGTTTTATACAAGTTAGAGCATTGGGAACAGGTTTAAAATCGAGAAGAGGAAGCTCGGAATACAATTCGAAATCTGTATGAAATGAAGAAGACATAGCATGCTAGATGATGACACTGAGAAGATGATACTGGTGGTTCTACATTAGTTTGTAAATGTAAATAGTGTGTCAGGACCCTAAATGTAAAGATTTTCCTCCTGCAGAGGGGACAACAGATTTCAGAGTATTTGTAGTGCCAAATACATTGAATACATCTAACTTTAGAGATTTTTTTTCACTTGCTGAAGAAAGCTGCCTGGAAGATTTTTTCGGGTTGTGCCAGGAGGGTATGCATACAGATTAGGGAGTGATGAAGAGAGCCCTGGCCATCACACATTTAGGAGAATTTAAAGAGGTGCTAATAACTGTTTTCTAGTGGTAGTTCCCTTAAAAATTAACTGCGCCTAATCGGAAAAGCATTTGTGTGGTTCTTACTACCACCACTTTTTTTTATTTAAATTCTTTATTTAAACTCACAAGTTGCTTAAAAGATACAGACAATCCTATACCTTAATAAACAGTGAAGCCAAAAGGTCTGAGTACAATTCAAAAATGTACAAGCTAATTAACCAATAAGACTTAGCCAGTAAAAAAGTTATTTATATATATATATATCTACTGAAGCTACTTTGAAAGAAGAAAATAGGAACTACCAGATTTGAAAAGAATATATGTGGTAGCAGATAATGTATGTCGGTAGTGGGGGTGCAATTGCAGAGCCCCACCGTTTAGATTTTTCTGTTT